>NC_136912.1:24330007-24399399 GCF_949606895.1 Notothenia rossii | reverse complement strand
AGAGTATTTTAAACAACTTTTCCCCGCCTTTCAAACACTTTTTCCTGGCTTATAGCCTGTCATTTTGCAGGATATAATTTAACATGGAACCTCTCCTGGAAATGGACATACTCTGCGCATTTCCAGGAGAGGTTCCATGTTAAATGATATCCTGCAAAATGACAGGCAACAACTCTCTTCCAGACGTTTAAAAACACTTTTCCGACTATTTTAAACAACTTTTCCCCGCCTTTCAAACACTTTTTCCTGGCTTATAGCCTGTCATTTTGCAGGATATAATTTAACATGGAACCTCTCCTGGAAATGGACATACTCTGCGCATTTCCAGGAGAGGTTCCATGTTAAATGATATCCTGCAAAATGACAGGCAACAACTCTCTTCCAGACGTTTAAAAACACTTTTCCGACTATTTTAAACAACTTTTCCCCGCCTTTCAAACACTTTTTCCTGGCTTATAGCCTGTCATTTTGCAGGATATAATTTAACATGGAACCTCTCCTGGAAATGGACATACTCTGCGCATTTCCAGGAGAGGTTCCATGTTAAATTATATCCTGCAAAATGACAGGCAACAACTCTCTTCCAGACGTTTAAAAACACTTTTCCGACTATTTTAAACAACTTTTCCCCGCCTTTCAAACACTTTTTCCTGGCTTATAGCCTGTCATTTTGCAGGATATAATTTAACATGGAACCTCTCCTGGAAATGGACATATTCTGTGCATTTCCAGGAGAGGTTACATGTTAAATGATATCCTGCAAAATGACAGGCTACAACTCTCTTCCAGACGTTTAAAAACACTTTCCCCGACCATTTAAACATTATTTATGGCTTGTAAAGTGCGGTGATGAGCCCTGACAGTATCAGACTATTTAAAGGGTTACCAGGAGCATGAGAATATCCTCCACAGAAGGGGTGGTGGTGCCGTGAATAAGGCCGAATATGGATACCGATGTGCCGACGGTAAAGCACCGCAAAATCCACCCCCTTTAGGTTAACCAGGGGCATGGAGTTCTGTAGGGTGTGAACATCTGGGTTTAGTCCGTGGGGGAGTGCTTAAGTCCGGGAGTCCGGGGACTCACGGTGTGCAAGGTTATGGAGGTGCCCATGTCAGGGACACATGCTGGAGGTCTGTGGTCCGTCCTTTGGGGGTCTTGGAGGGGCCACAGAGAGGAGATTTCCCCGGTCTCTGTCCTGGATGAGTGAAATAAACAGAGTCTCCATGTCAGGGACACATGCTGGAGGTCTCTCTCCCGAGAGTGGACGTCCATTGCCTGTAAATTGGTCTAACATTAGGTCTGTCACTTTGGCTAACCGCACCACTGTCTGTCGTCTCCCGCAAGTGGACATCCATTGTCACTTTGGCTAACCGCACCACTGTCTGTCGTCTCCCGCAAGTGGACATCCATTGCGCCTAAATAAGGTAAGGGTTAGAAGCGTCGGACCAGTCCTCAGGACAACTTGTGAAAAGCTGTAACCACTCCGGCAACGAACTCCTCAACCAAGGCATTTCGGCCACCTCCATTCGTGCCCTCTCGAGAATAGCCTCTTTGTCCTTTCTAGAAGAAGTTCCTTTCTACTCGGCATGAGAACATTGTAGAGAAAATTCTAGATCGAACAGATCCAACTCAAACTCATGACAATCCGCTGGGTCCATTTCTCGGTTGGTGCTTTCTGATACGCAGAGTGAAGCAGGTAAGGCCCAAACGCAAATTACACTTGACAATACCTTTATTTCAAGGACTTTAAATGAACTTGGACAAACAAAACACTCTTCGGTGAACTGGGTCACATACAAAAGAAGCACCAACACTGAACACAGGAGGAGACGAGACTAAATACAGGGAGGGGTAATCACAAGAAGAGAAACAGCCGGGCAGGGGAGGAGAAACACAAGGGTCACAGGTAAACACAATCAAACAACTAGACACACCAGGGAAACTAACGACGGGAGGAAAAACACAGGGAAAAGGGCCAGACAATAACCCAGGAGGAAAACATGACAGCAAAACCCAAACATACAAAATTACAAACGTGACATAACCCTAGGAGTAGGGCTGCCCCCCGATTAGTCGACCAAAGGTTAGTTGGCCAAAGAGTCTTTGGTCGGTCAAGATTTAATTGGTCGTTGGTCGCCGAAATTTTTTTTTAAAAAGATCGAGAAACAAAGACAAAAAAAAACAGGGAAACAGGAGGTGACAGTGAGTCACTTGTTTTCACATCAGATAAGCTGATAGTTTTAACCATGTCAGGCGTAAAATCAAGAGCTTGGGAGCATTTCGAAAAAGTAACAGACAACCCGAAGAAGGTGATATGCAAACTTTGCAAGCAAATATTCTCCTATCATTCATCAACTACAAACATGACTTATCACCTGAAACATGTAAGTACCGTTCAAGCCATTAAAAGATGGACGCTCTGCGGCTCTAGCCTTAATAAAAAGCCTGTTAGATCAAATGTATTGTCAAATTATGGGCTATTAGGCTTAGTGTAAACTTAAATTAATATGCATTTCTCTCAATAGGCTCATCCACTATACGTTGATAGGGCCACCGCATCTACCTCAACTTCATCTTCGCAGCCGCCATTGAAACTCTCACAGACAACACTCGTTTTGAAGCCCCCTCTTTCCGAGAAAAGGAAGAGAGACATCACCGACAAAATTGCAGATTTTGTGGCACTGGACATAAGACCTGTAAACATTGTCCAGGGGGAAGGGTTCAAACAGATGATGAAATTCATCGAACCGGGTTACACTGTACCCAAACGTGACACCGTAATGCACGCCATTAAAAACAAATATAACACGACCAAACAGGTACTTTTGGAGAAACTTAAAGCCTGCACAGCAGTCAGCTTCACTACTGACACATGGACCTCCAACCAAATGGATGGTTACATGACTGTGACGGCACACTTTATTTCCCAAAAATGGCAATTACATTCATTCGTGTTGGAGACTAAAGTGCTGGAGGTGAGCCACACAGCTGCTAACATAGCAGAGCGACTCAGCGAAGTGATGGAGGAGTTTGGGATTCCGCCAGAAAAGAGGGTCGCTGTGGTACACGACAATGCCGCTAATATGGTGTTGTGCGCTAAACAGCTATCTCAAAACCCGTCCTGGGGTAATGTCCAGGGAATTCGTTGTGCGGGGCACACCTTGCAGTTGTGCATAAACGCGGCTGTTAAATTAGATCCCATCTGCCGAGTGATTGCTGCTGCCAGACGCCTTGTGGGACACTTCAAAAAAAGTGCCAAGGCAACAGCAGCTCTCACTTTGAAACAGAAGCAACAGAATGTGGCTGAACACAAACTGATACAAGATGTGTCCACACGATGGAACTCCACTTATTCGATGCTGGAGCGTCTTCTGGAACAGAGATGTCCGGTTACAGCTGTGCTTTCAGAACCCGGGACCACTCACCAGTCTGACCGAGATCTGGATCTCACAACTGCCCAATGGAGGACAGCGGAGGACATTGTCTCCATGCTGAGGCCCATGATCACCCTCACCGAGCTGCTCTCACAAGATATAAACGCATCTCTGTCTGCTACGCTGCCGATGCTCGTCAACATGAAGAGGCGCCACTTGTTGAGTCGTGATGATGACAGCACGACCGTGAAGGCAGTTAAGAAAACAATCACAGAGGAAATCGACAAAAGGTGGGAGCTCACAGGGAGTCTGGAGGGCAGCATATATATTCAAGCTGCAGTCCTTGACCCACGGTTCAAGAGCTTGTCATTCCTCGGTGCAGAGAAACGGGACGATGCATACACAACGGTGTGGGATCTGGCTGAGAGTTTATCTCCAGCAGAAGAAGCTACTGCTCAGAGAGAGGACAGCAGCGGCGCAGAGGAAAGTGAGCCCACACCAAAGAGGCAAAGGGAAAAGCAGCAGGACATATCAATGCTGATGGCCTTTGATGAAGATCAACAGACGGAAGAAGAGAAAAATGAAATGAAGACATACTTGGAGGACCGAACCAAGGTTGACAAGGGACCACTGATTTGGTGGAAAATGAATGAGGAACGCTATCCCAAGCTTGCCAGAGCAGCTAAGCGCATCCACTCCATCCCTTCCACATCCACACCATCGGAGCGCATATTTTCCAAAGCCAGCTTCATTGTGATCAAGACACGGAGCTCACTTCTCCCGGACAACACAGACAAAATCGTGTTCTTGTCTCATAATATGAGAAGACTAAGATCGGAGGGAAACCCTGAAAGTCAGGTAGTGGCCTAGCCTAATATAACACCATAGTTTTGTAGTTTATAGTTTTCGTTCTTCGTTCGTTCAACTGAAGTGTTTAAGTTAAGTTTTGCGGTATATTTATAATTTTTGTTTGCATTCCGACCTCAGGAAAAAACTGAAAGTTTTATTTTCATGTTGAGAATACTTCTCTGTAGGCCTGTTTACTTTTGCACCGATATTTAAATATTTAAGTTGGCTTGAGCCTATATTTATTTATTCGTTTGTTTATATAATTTATATTTATTTTACATGTTTAAAAGAAACGAAAAAAATATAGTTTAAATTTAGTTTTTTAACAGAAGACTGTTTTTGTTTGTTTTATAAAGTTATTGTGTTGGTTTTAAAAGTTCATAAGTTGTGTGATGTTTTTATATGGTGTGTTGTGTTGAAATAAATTAACAAAATGTTAAGACAGTCTCCTTTTTGATTTTTCCAACACAATCAGAATCATAATTTAATTATTTGCCGGTTGCGCGAAAAAGGCGGTTTGTCTCTGCGTGCGCTGTCATTCGCGCCACTGGTCGACCACTGGTCGACCAGTGGCCTTACCTGACGACCAGTGGTCGACCAGGAAAATCTTTGGTCGGGGGCAGCCCTACCTAGGAGTGTAACATATATATATATATTTTTTTGTCTTTTATTTATTTTTTTGTATTATTGTCTATATTGTCTATATCATTTGTATCTGTGTATATAATTCCCTCTGTGAGGGTAAAAAAAATGGATAGAGTGCTGGACTTCGAATCAGGGGGTAGCAAGTTCGAGTCCCACTGCAGTCAGCATGTCGTTGTGTCCCTGGGCTTGACACTTCACCCCAAATTGTTCCTGTAGGGATTGTCCACAGTACTGAATGTATGTAAGACGCTTTGGATAAAAGCGTCTAACAAATTACATGTAATGTAATCCTCAACAAGGCTGGACAGTGACAATGAAGAGGAAGACTCAGTGTTGGATGTTGATGAGGCCCTGGAAGAGCCCGACTGAAAGGGTTTAGCCAAAATGCAGAGGATCGCTTGAAGGAAGATTTGCATGTTTAATGGGACTTTTTGGAGGGAGAAGGGCTCTTTTCATTTAACATTTTGAAGGAGACTTTGTGGGGATTTTTGGATGGGGGGTGCATTTTTGTTCGTTTTTTAATGAGTGGGGTTGGGGGGGATGAGTAACATTTAACTAAACATTCCTGTTTTCGTTCTTCAATGACACACATAATTCTTCAATAAAATAATTAAAACTTGTTCTGTTCTACTTAAAAACAATTAAAAAAAACAAAAACGTGGAAATTTCATGTTTTTTTGTTTAATTTTGCATTGCATATTTCCAAAATTCCCCAGCTTAACTTTCCATGGAAACTTTCCGGACACGTTCCGTCCCTTTGCAACCCTACACCCAACCATTCACCCCACTACAGTTTGTTTGAATCCTGATGTGGAGGAGCTAATTAATTCTCGACGCCTGTGTTAAAATACACTGAAAAAAAAGGCCGTTGGATTAACATCATTTTAATATGGAAACCGGTTGCACACATTAAAAACATGTGTACTCAAAACTATTCCATTATGTTAAAGACACACAACTATGTTATGTCAAAGAAACATGAAATTGTTATGTTTATTTGAATATTTCCTTTAATATAGGTATATTCATTTACCCAATGTTTAACCAACATGACTTTTGTATGTTCATTTTAGGCTTTTAATATGCTCAGTATATTTAACTTGTATCTGTTAAAGCAACATGATTTCTTTATTGAAGCTTCACTGTAAAAAGTCTGTTGGACTTAAGTAATAAAAAACATGGAGATCGGTTGCACATATTAAAATCATGAGTACTCAAAACTATTCCATTATGTTAGAGAAACACAACTATGTTATGTCAAAGAAACATGACATTATGTTAATGTGAATATTTCCTTTAATATAGGTATATTCATTTATCCTATGTTTAACCAACATGACTTTTAATGTTCATTTTAGGCTTTTAATATACTCAGTATATTTCATTTGTACCTGTTAAAGCCACATTAATGTTTTGTTTACACTACATGCTATGGTTTTATGTTTAATCTACCTAGTGCTCAAGGGGTACATAAGATTATTTATTTCATGTGAATAGAGGCATGTCGTACATTCTTCAACAGGATCCATCCTAATCTCTTATATCTACAGCATTTATCATAACATTTTAAAACAAATAGTCAATAAAGACAAACACATTTCTTTGAACAACATTCATGTATTTTTCTCAAAAAATAAAACAATATTAACAACCACCACACATCAAGATGAGCTTTTGGTTTTTCCATCATGCAGCCCCAGGAGAATTAACAAATACATTGAAAATAAAGAAATAGAAGAAATAGAAAATGTTTGTGATGCATGTACATATACAGGACTGTCTCAGAAAATTAGAATATTGTGATAAAGTTCTTTATTTTCTGTAATGCAATTAAAAAAACAAAAATGTCATACATTCTGGATTCATTACAAATCAACTGAAATATTGCAAGCCTTTTATTATTTTAATATTGCTGATTATGGCATACAGCTTAAGAAAACTCAAAAATCCTATCTAAAAAAAATTAGAATAGTTCCTCAGACCAAGTAAAAAAAAAAAGATTTATAACAGCAAAACACAATTAAACATTTGAAAATGTCCATTAATGCACTCAGTACTTGGTTGGGAATCCTTTTGCAAGGATTACTGCATCAATGCGGCGTGGCATGGAGGCAATCAGCCTGTGGCATTGCTGAGGTGTTATGGATGCCCAGGATGCTTCAATAGCGGCCTTTAGCTCATTAGCATTGTTGGGTCTGGTGTCTTTCAGCTTCTTCTTCACAATACCCCACATATTCTCTATGGGGTTCAGGTCAGGGGAATTTGCAGGCCAATCGAGGACAGTAATGCCATGGTCAGTACACCAGTTACTGGTGGTTTTGGCACTGTGGGCAGGTGCCAGATCATGCTGGAAAATGAATTCCTCATCTCCATAGAGCTTTTCAGCAGACGGAAGCATGTAGTGCTCTAAAATCTCTTGGTACACAGCTGCATTTACTCTGGGCTTGATGAAACACAGTGGACCAACACCAGCAGCTGACATGGCTCCCCAAACCATCGCTGACTGTGGGAACTTCACACTGGATTTCAAGCAACTTGGATTTTGCTCCTCTCCAGCCTTTCTCCAGACTCTGGCGCCTTGACTTCCAAATGAAATACAAAACTTGCTTTCGTCTGAAAAGAGGACTTTGGACCACTGTGCAACTGTCCAGTGCTTCTTTTCCTTAGCCCAAGTCAGACGCCTCTTCCGTTGTCTTGAGTTCAGAAGTGGCTTGACCATGGGAATACGGCTATTGTAGCCCATTTCCCGGACACGTCTGTGAACAGTGACTTTTGATACCTGGACTCCAGCTTCAGTCCATTGTCTTTGAAGCTCCCCCAAATTCTGGAAGCGACTCTTCTTCACAATGCTGTTAAGGCTGCGGTCATCTCTCTTGGTTGTGCAGCGTTTCCTGCCACATTTCCCCCTTCCAACAGACTTTTTGTGGATGTGCTTTGAAACTGCACTCTGTGAACAGCTTGCTCTTTGAGAAATTTCTTTTTGTGTCTTACCCTCCTGATGGAGGGTGTCAATGACGGTCCTCTGGACAGCAGTCAGATCAGCAGTCTTCCCCATACTTGTGATTTAGTTTACTGAACCAAGCTGAGTGTTTTTCAAGGCTCAGGAAACCCTTGCAGGTGTTTCGAGTTAAGACGATTCAAGTGATTCGTTGAACACCCTACTAGTATACTTTTTCATGATATTCTAATATTTAGAGATAGGATATTTGAGTTTTCTTAAGCTGTATGCCATAATCAGCAATATTAAAATAATAAAAGGCTTGCAATATTTCAGTTGATTTGTAATGAATCCAGAATGTATGACATTTTTGTTGTTTTTTTAATTGCATTACAGAAAATAAAGAACTTTATCACAATATTCTAATTTTCTGAGACAGTCCTGTACATTATTGTGTTAGAACACAGCAAGGAAGCTTAAAGGAAACTATTCTCCCGACCAAAATAAAGGTTTATTGTGCCAAATGGCAAAGAAAGGCTTATTTTTGTAACTCATTCATAGTAAACAATTAACAGAAAATGTCAACGCCTAGCCGAAAAAAGGAAATGTTCTTGCAAATCCATTATTTAAATAGTAAGCTGCTAATATGAAAGTGCATTTTAATGCAATAAAGCAATAGCATTGCTTTGGAAAAATACATGGAAGTATAATAATGGCCTGGTTTCTCACCACATATGCACTAAAGAAAGTATTAGAAATAAAAACAAGAACTGACATTTTGAAGTTAGTACATTAGTACAATTAGTGCAATTAGTACATTCTGAAACACATGACAAGGGGTACATTCTGAAAACACATGACCCCAGGAAAAACCCACATTTCTGAAACATGCAAATCAAGCAAAAAGCATGAGCAAAGGAAGTGCAAGACAGTTGTATCGATGAAAGTCCAGTATGAATGCTGTAAAAGTGCAAAATGGTCCATGGCAACAGCTCACTCAAATAGTTTGTTTTTAAACGCTTGGGCTTTCTTGGAGAGCATGTTGCCGTCTAGCTCCATTAATATTTGCTGGAGCATTTCGAACGTGCACATCAGTTTAGGGGGGTCGTTCAGGTTCATTGCATACATCAGTCCAAACAGCATGGTAGCAGCTAATGCAATGTTGTCCACATCAGTTAGTACCTGTTGGCCTTCCAGGACAATCTGTCCTCTGTTCTAATGGTGGAATTGTGTTTGACGACATAAAGTCCCACTGTAATCCCCTGAATGGACCGCAGAATGACGTCTTCATCTTCTGCCTGCAGAGCGCACAGTCACAAAAGGAACAGAGTGAGATCTAACAAATCAATACATATATATACCCATTACTAAGTCCCTGTGTTTAACAAGTACATTTGGTCAGATTTCAGTACTTTTAAGCCTCCTTGTTATCTGATATACTCCTGTCTGACCTGATAATTTCTTTTTCATTTCCTGTATCCGTTTTAAATTAAAAGCCCTCTTTTTTTTCAGTGTAGTCTGGCTATTAAACAAAAAACAGGGATGTTCACATACTTTAGGCTATATACTATGTGGTGTTTCAATAAATACATATTTTAACGCCCAACAAAAAAAATCAAAAGGTCAAATATTACTTCTACTGACCACAAACTCTCTCATTGAGGTACACACACAGCCCCTTGAGCAGACAATCCCGGCCTAAATCGACATCAACCTAAGTGAAGGGGAGTAAGAAAAGAAACAATCTATTTTGCTCAATTAAATGTGTACACTATTGACTCGATGTATAATTTCCTTAAAATTAATTCTTACTTGAGTCATGCTTGACATAATACAGTTCAGATGCTGGCCTATCTGTCCTCCTCTCTTCTCAAAAACCTTCAGAAGTTTGTCAGATAGCACATCCAGCTGAGAGAGAAATCTCGATTGGAGGGGCAGGGTTGTTATACGCTTAAACTCCGCATTTATCAAAGAAAACTAAATATCACAGTCATAAAAATCATGAAATCATTTCATTTTCTAATGATGTTATGATTGTAGTTGTGTGCTTGCCTCAAAACGATGTAGAGAAACTAGTCTATGCATTTGTTACTTCAAGGCTAGCTTATTGTAACTCTTTATTATCAGGGTGTACCAAAAACTCAGTTAAGTTGCTTCAGCTGATTCAAAATGTATTAACCAGAGCACGGAAAAGGGACCACATTACTCCTGTTTTGGCACTATAGTGAGAATAACTTTTTATATCAAGTACGAACAACCAGGTTAGACTACATTACATTTCATTTAGTTTACGTTTTTTACCAAAGCGACTTAAAATAAGTATTACTGTAATATAAGACTACATATAAGAAACACCCTTATAGCCATTTGAACAAACAAAACATTATCACTTTTGTGAAGGAGGCTTTATCACAGAATGTTTGGCTTTTCCTCGCAATTTCTGAATCACTTTTGCCTAATAAATCAAAAAATGTGTATATCCCTGCAATGTTTGCAGTATGTAAATGTAATGAATACATATTCAGAAATGGTCAGACTAATACCAGTTTTCAATTAGTTAAAGATCAAGTTTAAGTTAGTCAAGTAAATCACACAAAACATCTGAATACTCACCATTTACTACAGAGCCTTTGGAACAATGTTCAAAGGAAGGCTGAGGTCAATCTTCTCCACACCAATTACCTATCACAGAAAAACATATTTGAAATTATTTCATTATTCACACACAAATAAAACAAAAATGTTCTGCTCCTTAAAGGCGACATTTACCATTTAATTATGTACCTTTAGGTTAATATGAACCGACTTCGGCCGAGATGGGCGCCTCCAGTGTAAAAAGCTACAGTAGCCTATACTAATGCAATGAGTACAACTTTGTACGGAGCCATACACATCAGCGTTGCGAGCTCATTTCCATTGGTTTCAATGGAGACGTGCACTGCAGCAGCGTGCACCGCTCGTCATGTGACGAGGAACAACCAATCACAACCGAGAAACATCTCAACTTCCGTAAACACAAGTGTACGGCAAATATGGAAGATAAGTTCATTTCACAGCGGGTGGATCGTCACCCTTACTTGATCTGTCCGGCATGTCCCCCATTTTCATGGTATGTGCACCGCTGCTAAAATGTAACACAATCATTAATATCCTCCACTTTCCAGTATCAAGTGTCGCTTTCCGGGACACACCCCCACACACAATATTGTGTCTCTGTTTTGATCTGTGTGTATTTACGGTATTTACATGAACACAGAGCAGATCAAAGCAGAGACATAAACACCGTTTTTTAGGGAAACCACTGCGGTCCCACAGACAATATTGTATCTTTAATAATCAACACCTTAAATGGGTAAAGGTGTTCGCTTAACGTAAGGTAGGCCTACAACCTGCATCAGCGCCCTTAAAAGTCGGCACAAGAGTAGACATGCAGAGCCGGACGCAGTAAAGTTCTACACCGCCTGACAGCAGACATTAAACAATAATTTAAAACAAGACGTAGCCTATAGACATGCAAACATGCCGCAAGCTCATCCATCAGATATGACTCCCCCTCCCCACTGAGCTCGGTTTAATTTGCATCACTTTGGGCAAGGTTCATAGTTTTAAATATTGTAAATCAAGCAACTGTCGGACTTACACTCTACAAATACTCACAGTATAAAAAAACACGCTAAACACAAGTCAATCAATATAAACTCACCTTATGATTTTCATGGCTTTATCCTAGCTAACACCAGTGAATGACAATGTCTACAAATTGACAGTGTATTTACGTTGCTCGTTGTAACGGCAAATGTGAACTCTGTTTTTTGCAAACAATGCGTCTTGTGATAACCTGTAACTACAGTATGACGAACATTTGATGACATTAAATAACTTTAAGTAACTTTTACCTTGTAGAGATGTTCTCAGGACAGAACCAGCTTACTCCTCCGATGCGGCAAGAAAAAAAATGGTAGAACCAACCCCCCCCTCACCCCCCCCCCCCCCCTCCTTTGTTTAAAAAAGAAAAAGCTTCACATTTTTTAAAATAAATATATTTTGCAATTTTTTTCTGCTTTACATCTTGTCCATTAAAGTGCCATATTGTTCAGGTTCAATTACGAAACTATTAAAGTACGGGTTTGAGTCCGACCATATTAATTTGTGAATTAAATATTTGTAAATAATAATTAGAAGCTGAGTAATCGGCTGCGGAGCAAGCTGCTGACGTATGTGCTCAGTGGGCGGAGTTACAGAGATAAACAACACTTTTTTCTTATTTCTTAACATGATTGAGACTTATAGAACGTACACCCCTCAAGATTAACATAGTTCTACATGATTGATTCATGTTTCGACGAGAAACATGAATAAATTATGTTTCATATATTAAATGCATATTTGCAAATTGAACAACCCCACTTTCCCCTTTTTTTCAGTGTAGCCTGTTAGCACAAATACCTGCCTCATGCACGTTCTCAGCTAAACTTACTGGTGGATGTGACTTGGGCTCGTAGTGAAAGAAGTCTTTGTGGACCAGTCATGCCTTGCAGACTTCCTTGATGTCCCCTCACTTCTATGCAAATGAGATCCATATTCCCCCTGCCTGCATTCATCTGTTAAGCATGGTGCTCCCCTCTGCTAGCTATTTGTGGTAAGGAATTTCAAATTTTAATGTAATGCTGTGAGGTATATTAACAATTATGCAAATACATAAGAATACCTGATAGGATCTTCCCAGCTGTTCTTGAGTGCAGGGGCATGAGAGAATGTGTTCAGGCAATTTAGGCATATGGGGAATTTATGGAAATAAAAGCACTTATGATTGTAATACTATACCGCACACTATGCACAGGGAATTCAAAACCAAAGGCTTCATTTATGTGAGGGTCATCTATATAATGGCAGTATCCAAGACTTTATATTCATGCTCAGTGGATGCAATGTAAGTTAATAAAATAAACAGAAAATCTATTAAAACAATTTGGGAAATAGAGAAAATAATTTATTTTGATATGAAAGCATATTTGCATTTAAACAGTTTGAGGAGCAAATAGACAGTATAATAATATAATATTCATATACACAGAGTGTAGAGTACGGATACCATTTGCATAATTTCAACAGCTTATTTTTAAAAGATGGATTTTATTTTTATAATGAACTCATATTTTTATTATTTTATGCGTATTATTTTGTTTTAATAGCTTGGTTTACTATATGTTATTCATAAGCCACAATGGACAAATCTTCAGGAATCAAGATCAGTGAATGGTTTTGCATCTCTGGTTCATTAATAAACACAATAATAAAAACAATATTAACAGTTTTATTTTTTGAAGGGACTGCTAATCAATTCAGTATTCAATATATTATAATGATTAAGATGTTTGGTTTCTGAATGGTACAAATACTTCATATATTGTGTTTTAAGCTTCAAGGAAGTTATCTTTGTTTGGTTTAAATATTGTTTTCATTAATAATACAATGTGTATTTAATGAAAACATTAGTCTTTGCTAAAGCTTTACCTCAGTTCTAACTAACCTTACGAGGCTCCACTTTGCACCTCACCGTCACATTCCTGTCCTCTCTTCGGACAAACTAAAGATAATGGGCATACCTCCGCTCCACCCCTCGAAAGTTATCGCTGTTGACTCAGCCATGTTTATGCACTGCATGTGGACGCGCAAATGTTATGGAAATATAAACCTGCGGCGGAAATCCCTCTTGTCTGTCAAAGGGAGAATCTAGTAATTATTTATGTAGTGTGATTACTGATTTTATAAAAGTAAAGAAGTAACGCGTGTCGGGCAATGCGTTACACTACTCCGTTACCAACAAAAGTAATATTATTACAGTAACGCGTTACTGTACACCCAACTCTGCTCGTAGCAGTTCTATATCGTATAAGGCTTCGCCCTCTAAGGCTATCGCTATTGGGTAATCCCTCCTGCACATGTGCAGCACTGACAGATTTAATCCACGCCCACCTATGACGTGGGCCCCACCTCCGGGCTCACTTCCGTATAAATAGAAAGTAGGCCCTACTATCTACTCCCACTTTTCTTCAGCACTCCGTTGCAGAAGCATTGTCAGGCAAAAACAGTTCTGTTAAGAGCTACTTACCGTAACACAAGCATTCCTCCTAAAAAGCTTCTGTTTTCCGGTAAAATGGAGACTGGACAGGAAAGTCAAGGCTGTGTCAGGGATTGCCTCGTATGCGGAACGGGCTACATTATGAGTTTTGACAGGCACTCACAGTGTGAGTCCTGCCTGGGATTAGAGCATGCGAACGCTGCTCTCAATCCCGGGGTGTCTTGCTCGCATTGTGCCCGTCTCCCGCTGGCCCTCAGACAGCAGAGAGCGGACGCTCTCGCTGCTGCGGCCGCCGAGGACGATTGGCACGTCCAGGAGGAGTACTCCGGGGACAAAGCCCTTGATTTCCTGGATCCGAGTGGAGGGCACGAGTCGGACGACTACGTCCCCTCCATTCAGGGATCACCGGGTGATTCCCCCATCATCTCTCCCCTCCGGACGGAGGAGACAGGTATGGGGCCCGGTGCAGGGCCGGTGTACGTCCCAGTGATCCCTATCTCCGGCGCCACGGCGTTGCCATCGATCGGTGGGATCCTCCTAGAACTTCCGGAGATTATATCTAAGGCGGCCGCCTGGAGAAATCTCCCTGTTCCCCTAGCTCAGGAGAGCTCACCGCCGGATGATATGTCCGGGGTGTTCTCCCGGGTGCACAGGGTTAGGACTGACCCGATCTGGCCACGCTTCCCGGCCATAAGGAAGTACCAGGAGGGGGCAGCGAGGGACCCTGGAGCAATGAAAGCTCCGATAGGGACATACGTGCCCCTCACGAGAGTGGAGGGATTCACGGACGTGAATTTCCCGACCGTGCCTCCTCTAGAGCCGAACCTCACGGCATTCTTTGGGGCTAGGCAGGCCAACACTGTTTCCGGACGGCAACCCATGTTGGCTGCCGCCAAAGATTGGTTTGTCGCCCGACAGACTGACCGCATGCATCAGTGTGCGTTCCAGGCGGCGGCGGCGGCAAACAATATAGCGTTGCTGTCAAATTCCATGGTGGAAATGTCAGAGCAGTCTAAAACCATGTCCTCAGTGGAGGCTGAGGAGATAGGTAAGGCGGCTAGTACTGCACTTACCCTGTGCGCAGCAGTCGCAGTCTCGCAGGCGCGGATTGCGACACAGGTTCAACGGTACCTCTGGCTACAGCAGGGGAATATACCGGAGGGTGCAGGAAAGGAGCTGCTGGAGGCGCCAGTCAGTCCGGACGGACTGTTTGGGCCACAGTTCCACACCATGGTGGAGTCTATGAAATCTGCCGCGGAGCAGGCAGAAGACATAAGGCGTCACGCTAGCTGGCTTCAGGACAAACGTCCTCAGCAACAGCAGCGACAGCAACGACAGCACCCGCAACAGTCTCAGCGAGGGCAGCGCGGGCAACGGCGAGAACAGCAACGGCGTCAGAATCGCCCTTCGGCAGCTGCAGGGGCTCCGTCCCAGGTCTCCGCTCCTCCGCCACAGAGACAGGATCTGCAGGCGTCGAGTCGGAGGGGAAAAAGGAACCCCCGCTCCTGGTCTGCTCCTCCGAGGGAACCTCCGAGGAAACAGAACCGAAGATGACTCTTTGGGGGGGTTATGTGGGAAGAGAGAATTTTGAATAAAAACGATTCAAATCTCAACAGTGTGTCTGTAGCAACTGTGTCTCACATGTCCCCCACACTAGTCAGGCCGGCTGCCATTAATCTATTGGTTAAAAGGCAGCGGGACTTGTTGCATATTCCATCTGTTTTTTCTTTTCGGGTAAAAGACAGAAGGACTCGCCGTTTGAGCCAGCTGTTTCTAATCTGTCGGTTAGAAAACAGCAAGGCTCGCTGTATAAGCCTGCGGTATTTAACCAGTCGGTTAAAAGACAACAGGGCTTGACATTTAAACCGGCTACTTCTATCCTTTCGGGTAACAAGCAGCGCAGTTTTTTCTCTGTTCCAGTTGTGCCTACACACAGTCGTATTAAGCCTAGCGCAGCTATTACGCACGAGGTGAATAGCACTGCACACACCTCCACGAGTTGGAGCATAAACCCGCCTCAGGGTCCTGTTGATGAGTCTTCTCCTAAACAGAGACAGGTTGAGAGCCGGTATGTGATGCAGCGTGTGGAGACCCCTTCAAAGCCCTTTAGGGCGGGGCCCCCCTTGGGTTGCTTCACGGGCAACGGCGGCAAGGGCTCTGGCATGGCTTGTCACCATGACTACCACAACACAACAAAAACAGGTACGCCCGCTCTCAGAGCGGTGCTCAGAGTGGACGGATGGATGAGCAGGCTGATCAGCAGAGGGTACTCTCTGCAATTTGCCTTACCCCCCCCCCCCGCAGTTCGAGGGGATTCAGGAAACGCTCCTGTCATCCCAAGAACAGTGTCTTGCGCTCCAGTCAGAGCTGCGGAAACTCCTGTTAAAGAAAGCAATTTCCAGGGTTCCTCAGGGGAAAGAAAATCGGGGGTTTTTCTCCCGTTATTTTCTTATCCCGAAAAAGACCGGGGGGATGAGACCCATCCTAGATCTGTCAGCATTCAACAGGGTGATAATGAAAAGACCGTTTCATATGCTGACAATCAAACAGGTAATGGAGTGTGTTCACCAGGGAGATTGGTGCACCTCCATAGACCTGAAGGATGCTTACTTCCACATAACCATCATCCCAAAACACAGGAAATTCCTGCGTTTTTCATTCCAGGGAATAGCGTACCAGTTCAATCGACTGCCGTTCGGATATTCTCTGGCTCCACGCACTTTTTCAAAGTGTGTAGAGACGGCGCTGGAGCCGCTACGCAGAAGAGGGATGAGAGTGTTATTTTATCTGGACGAACTGCTATTGCTGGCCCGCTCCAGAGAGGAAGCTGCTTTACAGACGGTACAACTTGTATCTCACCTGTCAAGCCTGGGTTTCATAATCAATTGGGAGAAGAGCTGTCCTCTTCCCTCCCAGGTTATCATATATCTGGGGGTGGAATTCAACTCAGCCCGCATGAGAGCACGACTCTCACAGCGGAGAGTGAAGGATCTGACAGCTCTCCTCGGGCGCGTCACACCCGGCAGGGTGGTGACAGCCCTCTCCGTGATGCAGCTGTTGGGCATGATGTCAGCTGGTCACGTGGTGATCCCCCTGGGTCTCCTTTACATGAGGAGACTTCAGAGATGGTTTATTCGCCTGCGCATCGACCCCGTGCGTCAGAAGAGACGCATGGTGTACATTCCTCTGTCCGTAGGTTTAGATCTGACCTACTGGAAAAATCCCCACGTCCTGTCAGTGGGGGTTCCCCTCGGCAGAGTGACGTCACACACCTCGGTGTTCACAGACGCATCGCTCTCAGGGTGGGGAGGAACATGCATGTCGCAGGCAGTGGGGGGACAGTGGCCGCCTCACATGTCCCTTCATATAAACGCGCTGGAATTACTCGCCATATGGAAAGTAATCCGGCACTTCGCCCCGTTGCTGTGGAATCATCATGTGTTGATTCGAACAGACAACAAGGCAGCAGCAGCATACATAAATCGTCAGGGAGGTGTACGATCAGCGCAGCTGCTGGACACAGCCAGGAGGCTGTTGTGCTGGGCGCGCACACACGTACTCTCTGTCAGAGCAGTATATATTCCCGGCGAGCTGAACAGAGGGGCAGACCTCATGTCCAGAGGAGGTCCTCGACAAGGGGACTGGAGCCTCCACCCCGAGCTGGTCTCCCAGGTATGGAGCAGGTTCGGAAGAGCGGAGGTAGATCTGTTCGCTGCACGCGGGAACGCGCAATGTGCTCTCTGGTTCTCCCTGAGAAGGCAGGATCACCCCCCTCTGGGGGTGGACGCGTTCGCACACAGACCTTGGCCCAAGGTGTTACTGTACGCTTTCCCACCAGTCCCTCTGATCCCTCGGTTCCTGGACCGAGTGCAGGAGGAGCGGCTGATAGCGGTCTTAATAGCCCCGGAGCGCACGGGAGCGTCCTGGTTCCCCTGCATACAGCGGATGCTGTCAGGGAGACCGTGGGAAATTCCGTGGCGGGGGGATGCTCTCTCCCAGGTGGAGGGAGCGATCCACAGTCACCCAATGTTAGGCCAACGTTTGTGGGCATGGCCCCTGAGCGGGAACACTTAGAGAGGCTTGGCCTCTCTCAAGATGTTGTGAGTACTATTCAGGGGTCTAGGGCCGCGTCCACCAGGGCGTCTTACACAGCCAAATGGACAGCGTTCCAGCGTTGGTGTGTAGGGAAAGGCTTGGACCCCGTTACGTGTCCCCTGCCTCACGTGCTGTCATTCCTCCAGCTGTTGCTGGACAGGAATTTGGCTTATAGCACGATAAAAACATATGCCGCTGCCATTTCTTCATGCCACGTAGGTTTTGAGATCAGCACGGTGTTCAGTCACCCTCTGACAAAACGTTTTCTACGAGGAGTACAGAGACTCAGACCGGTGTCACGCGCTTTAGCGCCTCAATGGGATTTGGCTTTAGTGCTGCGCGCACTGGGTAAAGCTCCTTTTGAACCATTAGATCAGGTTCCCCTGAAGTTTTTGTCAGTCAAAGTAGCTCTGCTCTTAGCTCTGACATCAGCTAAAAGGGTGAGTGACTTGTCTGCTCTCTCGGTGGCTCCGTCGTGTCTCCAGATCCAAGGAGATGGCAGCTCAGCTGTATTACGCCCGAACCCGGCGTTTATGCCAAAGGTGATAACAAGCTCTTTTAGATCAAGAGTGATAACCTTGAAGGGCTTCTTTCCCCCTCCTCACATATCGGAGGAAGAAGCCACTTTTCATCTCCTCTGTCCCGTGCGCGCGCTGGCAGGCTATATTGCACGCACGGCTGCTTTACGCAAATCCCAGCGTCTGTTTGTACATTATAGAGAGCGCTCATTAGGGCAGCCTCTATCTACACAGCGCCTGTCACACTGGCTATGTGAGGCGGTGTCACAGGCGTATGTCTCCTCTGGGTTGGATCCCCCGGAGAACATTAAAGCGCACAGCACCAGGGGAGTTTCAACCTCTACGGCGTTGCACGGAGGAATGACAGTGGAAGACATTTGCACGGCTGCATCTTGGTCTTCACCCTGTTCTTTTATTCGTTTTTATTTGAGGGATGTCTCCCATTCCTCTCTGACACATTCAGTGCTGAATAGCCTGTCAGAATGAGTAATGTCGGGGTTTTTTAATTGCGTGCCCTCTCTCCGGCCGGTAGGCACTTAGAGAGCTGCCCTTTTCCCCCCTCTCTTGATCGTTTTATTTAAAGGAGACTCGGTCTCTATCTCTTATAAACGATAGGTAGCATAAGTAAGCCTACCCTCGTTCCCTTATGGAGAATATTCATTTCTTAAATGATATATTCCCTGGGAATGTGATGCTCCATTTTACGCAGGACGAAATGGACATGGGTTATTAACTGAGTAGGTGTGTTTTGTGCTTCTGGTAACGGACGGAACCAGTGGGGCGTAGACTACATCCTGCTTCGCCCTTAACCCAATAGCGATAGCCTTAGAGGGCGAAGCCTTATACGATATAGAACTGGGGTTACGTAATGTAACCCAGCTTCTATGAGTATAGGCGCAGCCCTCTAAGGGTCGGGCCCCACTGGCTCCGCGAATAGCTGAAGAAAAGCTGTTTGTGTGGGAGTAGATAGTAGGGCCTACTTCCTATTTATACGGAAGTGAGCCCGGAGGTGGGGCCCACGTCATAGGTGGGCGTGGATTAAATCTGTCAGTGCTGCACACGTGCAGGAGGGATTACCCAATAGCGATAGCCTTAGAGGGCTGCGCCTATACTCATAGAAGCTGGGTTACATTACGTAACCCCAGATATCAAGCAAGAGTGAGAGGAGAAGACCTACAACAGCAGAAACACGGGTACGTCTGGCCGTCTCGGCATAAGCGAACGAGCCGATCCGGTATCAGAATGGATTTGAGGCTCCTCAATCAGCTGATCCGCAAACACGGTAGTTGCATTAAATCAGGGGTCTCCAACCTTTTTTAGGATGAGAGCTACTTTCAAAAAATAAAACAAGTCGTGAGCTACTTTTACTCCTCTTTTTTTGTTTTTTGCAGTGTATATATTTAGCACATTTTAACATTATTATATGCTTACCTTTAACCTTTGTGTGCTGTTTGGGTCTGTGGGACCCGTTTTCAGTGTTTACTAAAAGAAAATGTATGCAATTTAATTATTTTAACCTGCTTTATTTGGGGGCATGCACCCCTGGGAAGATTTTTGTTTTTTAAAGTTGAAGTTAAATGCATCAATCTTTGAGCACAACATGAATTTATGGATACAGCTCTCAACACTCATATGAAAGGGAGCTGTATACTTTTCAATAATCCAAACATCTTTAGAACACACAGGGAGGCGTGTGGCGCAGTGGAGTAGTGCGTTGGTGTTCGGATCAGGGGAGCACAGGTTCAAACCCCGCTGCAGTCAGCATGTGGTTGTGTCCCCGGGCCAGACACTTCACCCCAAATTGCTCCTGTGGGGATTGTCCACAGTATTGAGTATAAGTCGCTTTGGATAAAAACATCTAACAAGTAACATGTAAAGAATATGATCACAACCAATAACAAATCATTTAAACTTGTTTATTTTTATCTTATTTAAGTTAGCATTCTTTATTTCTTTATGCATATTTTACTAATCACATAATTTTTAACTTTTTTTTTTTTACTGTCTTATAGTACACATTGGAATGATTTCTTACTTTATTTTGTACATCTATATTAAATAGATAAATGTGTGCTCTCTCTAGCTCTCTCTCAAAAAAAGAATAAACATATTTGTAAAGTGGGGGGACACAAACGGGATTTTGAAGAGTGGGGGGGACATGTCCCCCCTGTCCCCAGTGGAGATTACGCCATGCGTGTGTGTGCGTCAAGTGCAATAAATATATATGCAAGTTGCAACACACACAGAGTAAAACTCTGCCCCTCATGTGCTGTATAGGCTGGCATGACTAGGCTGTGTTCAATGGGGCTGATGTGTTGTGTAGATTCTGCCAGAAGGAAAATCACGGTTAAACTCCTTATGAAGCGGTGAGCTGCCGCTCCACATTGCTTTTCTTCCCGACTGCAACGCTGGTCCCGCAAATCAAGCAAGAACGTGATTGGTCGATATTCATTGTGGGGGTGGGGGTGGGGGGAGGAGGGGTGTTAGATAGATATAAAGTTGTAGTAAGTAGAACTCGCTATGATTGAGGTTTCGTTTATGCATAGGGTAGATTCTTTTAATTACATTTCTTTTTTTGTTGTGTGTATTTTTTATATGAATGGATTTGCTTGGCGAGCTACTTATTGAGAGCTTGCGAGCTACCGGTAGCTCGCGATCGACGTGTTGGAGACCCCTGCATTAAATTATAACTCCTTTGAAATACTTGTTTTTAGTCTTACGCATCCAACCTGCAAAACGTTGCAGCCAATCTTATTTGTTACAGTGTATCGTCCACCAGGTCCTTATTCAGAATTTTTATCAGAATTCTCAGAGTTTTTATCAACTTTGGTACTTAAAACAGGTAAATTAATTATCGTAGGTGACTTTAATATTCATGTTGACGATGATAAAAATAGCCTTACTGTTGCACTTAACTCTATAGTGTTACGACCCTGGGTCGTTAGATCATGTGTGTGGACATTTTTCCCTCGTGTGTGTGTGTGTGTGTGTGTGTGTGTGTGTGTGTGTGTGTGTGTGTGTGTGTGTGTGTGTGTGTGTGAGCAACAGGTGGTGCCCGTTAAGCTGATTAGCTACCTTCAACCCGCTGATTGGTCCACCTGAAGAAGAGAGGATATTTAACTGCAGCCGTGCAGTTCCTCGGCCTCTCTCCGACTAGACTTCTCCTACTCCCAACACACATCTGCGCTGCGATGTCTGTCCTGTTACACTGATTGCTTATTTATACCGTATGCCGGTCCTTTCTCCCGTGTTGTGAGACTGTGTAGAAAAGCTACTAAACCTGTCTTTGTTAGACACGTTTTATTTATTTTGCTTAGGGGTGCAAAACCCTTTCTTTTTTCCTTCTGGATAATTCGTTTTCTCCTGTTTTTTGGATTAGAGTAGGTAAGATTTTTGTACGTTTATTTTTCTCATTTGATAGGTAAGATTTTGTGTTAAAAGCTTTCTTTGTTTTGTGGTTTTGCTATTCCGGTGTGTAACAATTTTGGGTAAATACATTTACCAAACGCTTTCTGTGTTTTGGCGCCCGTGTTCTTGGGAGTGGGAAAAGTGGGGAGAGTGCATTTTATGCTGCGCCTAGGTTCCCCTACACTGTAAAAAAAAAAAACGTTGTTTTTACGGTAAAAACCTGGCAGCTTTGTTGCCAGAATAATGATGTAAACGATTTAAACAATCAAACAAACTGTAACTTGGGCACATCGCCACATGCCATTGATCTTACTGTCCATATTCCAGGGATGCAAACACACGTATGGTGAAAAAAGAGAGAACTATTCGAAGCAGAAAAAAAACAGCGTAATATACCATCTGACAAAGGCCTGCGCTATAATGCTTCAATTAACTGGCTATTCTTTATAATATACTCAGATCAATAGGAGACAGAGATGTTAAGTTATAAATCAAGGGTTTTTATTATTATTTACAGCAGGGGTGGGGAACCTTTTTCCTTTCAATTTTTACAACATCCTCCGAGGGCCGTACAAATTATTGAACTGCTTAAAAAAACAAAAATCACAGCCCATTAATTTGGCCTTTCTTTCATGCTGTGCAAAGAAAAAGCAACCTCTTAATCCAGATATCTTGCCATGACTCGCGCATGCACGCACGCACGTGCATGGTTGTGGCAGAAAGATATGGACACAAGATGTGTGCAAATGTATTTAGTATCCTATCCATGTGAACATGATTTAAGTGGGGGGGACCTAACCTCCTCTAGTGGGGTCTCGGGAAGATTTTTTTTTAAATATTGAAGTTAAAAGCATCAATCTGGTGCACTTTGAGAGCAACATGAAGAGATCTATGGATACATCTCAACACCCATTTGAAACAGAACTTTAAGCAGATTTTTTTTTGGGGATATTTTACAAATCACTCCCCTTTTAAACTCTATTCTTGTTATTTTTAACAACTTTTTTGTTACTGTCATATTGCATTTTATACCTGTTTTTCATTTAGACTCTAATGTCTCATTAATAATTATAATGATCATATCAAGGTGTGCCTAACCTCACTGAGCTGAGGTTATTTGAGCCTCTCAGGAGAGAGCTCTCTTCCACCTGGTTGTAGAAAAGCTCTTTAAATTCGTTAGCATAGCTAGCTAACCAGATGCTAATAACAACAGATCGCCACTGTGCTTACAACTAAAGAAAGCCACGCAAACACTGCGGTGTGTACGGCTCCTTATGGGTACTGCAATATTTGAAGAGCTGGAGCGGCGTTCCGGTGCTCTCCGTCAGCACTCTAGTCTACACTCCTTTCCGACGAGACGTATACACAAGTTATTGAGCCGTTTCCGCTCTACATCCTGAACTCCTCCCTTCGATGCAATGCACTTCCGTTTTGGCGGACTGGGTTTGTTTTGCTAGCTAGCTCCGTTGTGCCGACAAAGCACTGATATCGAAGAGACAAAGAGGATATAACAATTACAACATGAAGAAAAGTGGTTCGGGAACTACGTGTGCGGTAGTTGGTTGCAATCACTCGAGAAAGCACCTGAACGAGTGGTTAGATAGAGAGTGCTACGACCACAAACCAGCACCCAGCACCCAGCCATGTTGTTCATTAAATACAGATAAACACAACAAATACTGCATGCATTGTATTTTTTAATATTATATATGAATATTTTCATAGTGATGTAATTGTGTGGGCTGCTTTTATATTTTAATTTGTAATACCTGTTAGGATTAAACATGTGATCTTTCTTGTTGAAGCCATTTCTTTAGTTTCCTCTCAACAATTAATTAATTCAGTGTTATTTATGTACAGTATGAGCTTAATATGAATGATGAACTGTGTTAAAAGAAATTGTAGCACTCTAAGGAACATATGAAATGCAATAATGCAATAACAGTGCAATAATGAAATTAAATTACATCAAACTTTATTTTCACTCAAACAGTACAGGCACATATGATATATTGCACAGCATAAAGAGATCATGTAAATTGTGCATTATGTAAACAACAGACAACTGTTGGCTCCTGTGGGCATGACCTAAATAAGGCAGTTTATTTTGGTTTTATGCTGGGCCACGTCGTCATGTTATCCTCCCAGTTTTGCACTGAATTCGGGTGGGGGAGAGTAACGCCATCTCCAGTCAAAGAAGTAGAATCGTGTTCCCAAGCTAGCATCACTGTTAGCATCGAAATCGCTGTGTTTACACCAGTGCCCGTCTGACTGTTTACATCGGTTTACACCGACAGACGCTGTGCAAAAGACTTCCGGCGGAAATGAAGTGCATTTGTGTAGTGTCATGGCGCTACCCGTGTTTTGGCGCGTAAACTTGTCTATACCACGTGAAGACACGTTACGCTCGTGTTGTGTTCAAGGAACCTGCCCTTGGCCAGGAAAAACAGGCACTCGCTTGTTTAATTATTTTGCGGTCTAGATTTCTTCTTCTTTTTTGAAGTGAAAAGTTGTCCGTTAGTCGGACTGAAGGACGGACGGACCCCCCCCACCCCCAAAACGAAAACTCTTCGGTTCTCCGCGAATTACACAAGTCACCCAAATCAGCGTTAAAAAAGCGGGAGGCGCCGAAAAGCGACTAATTTGCATCACTGATATTCAGACATCACGCCACTCATGGTCCGAAAGTTCCTGTATCAAGGTGAGGACTCTCGGGTTCACCTGAAGACGGGATGCGCGTGTCTTCTCCACTTTGGTGCCCTTCTCTGGGTTGATGGAGAAAAAACACCTTAAAATAGAAAAACAAACAACAGAATTAATAATGAAATAGCTTGCCTAACAACAAAAAAATTCACATCAATCTTATTATTTTGAAGCCAAAATGACAATTATCTTAACCCCCAATTCACTGAAGCAGCTGCTTTAGATTTGTTGCAGTTTAATAAAATAAATTGTTGGATAAAACCCATCCCAAAAAACACATACCTCTGGACAAACTCCAGGGTGGATGCCAGCTCTGACGGGTAGGCGATGTTGAAGCAATAATAGCTCCCAAACATCATGGACAGGGCAGAAACCAAGGAGGGGATGTTGTCCTGTACTATGTTTCGATCCACACTCAGCATGTATCGCTTTGAAGAATAGCATGATCGTCCTAAAAAAGAAGAAAAACACAATTCAAACTAAATTAAAACAAGACTTGTCTTCCTGAAACATTTCACAAAACAATTTTAGCACATGTTATTACATTTTAAGGTCTGTTAAATTGCTCTCACCATCAATACAAAAATGTATGTATGTGTATTTGCAGGTTAAGGGGAGATAAAGGGGATAGTTTAGGGGATAGTTCATATTGTTTGAAGGGGGGTTGTAGGAGCTACAGTTTGGAGAAACAGAGAGGAGAACCAGCAGACAGCTAAGCAATGCACTGCTGTGGACATAGTTAAGCCACCAAAAAAACTAAAACAATATTACTCTTAGTGTATGCTATATTAAATAATATTTTCAAAGCTCTACCTTGCTGTCAGACAATTATACAGTCTGTTTCTGATAGGGACTGAAGCAGCAGGGTACATTTGTGACAATATTCTAAATATAGCGTACATGTAAACTGAATTTTTAGGTGGCTAAAATACGTTTCGCTGCTGCACCCATCCACAGCTTTACATACGTACCCGTACTCCTGCCTGTTCCTCCAAAGACATGCAAGTAATACACTGACTATGGATAAGTATCCATAAGCATCCAAACTAGCCCTTTACGAGCTTACAGTAACAAAAAACATTGTGCAACATAAACGGCTCAAATTAGACAGAAAAGAGAGAAAGAAGTGGCAGAAAGAACAGAAAAAAAGTAGTGAACGTTTTTACTTACCACACACAACAATGGTGGGAGTCAACTGAACTTGGTCCATCTGTACTTCCCCTGCCAGGCATGTGTCCTCCACATAACAGAACATCGTGTCTTCCTTCTCATCAAAGTAGGACAGTAGAAGCAGCACCATGTCTTTGACGTCTTCAGAACAACCACTTAGCTCTCCTCTCATCGCTTTGAACTTGGTTAAAGCCTGTGTACACAGCAACCGTATTCATTTAGTTCAGGAGTCGTTTCCCCTTCAGATCCAAATTCCGTGTGAAAGTTTCTTGAAGCTCACTTCCTGTGAGTTCCTTGAAGTGGACTGCCATGCCAAGGTCGTCGAACCAAAACGGCCACTCTTGCAGGAGGGATTTTATATTTGTCCCCTGGTTGACTTGTTTACGCTGCGTGTAGAACGTTGACTTCATTAGAAGTTTGACCTCCTCTGGATTTACATCAGTTTGCTTAGACATCACCCTCAGTTTTTCCTTTTTCTCCTGCTGGCTCTCTTCGGTCTCTCCAAGGGGCAGGAATTTTAAATCCCATTTAATGCACCCATAAGTGTCCTGGATTGCTGCTCTCTGTAGGGACTTCATCTGTGTCTGACTCGTCGGTGCCATTCTTTCTTTTTCTTATTTTTGGGGTCGTGGATCGCTTCACATTCTCTATCCTATTTTGCAATTGCTTGACCAGAGAGTGATACCCTGGCCCGATCACGTCTCCCTCTATTATGTCTTGAAGAGACGTAGGATACTTTGCCACTATCTTTTTTGCAACTTCAATAGTGTGTCTTTTACTTAAGCAAGTACTTTTTCGCTTCATTTCACACACCAGAATCCGTACCATCTCTCTTCTCATTTGTGGACTAGGTCGTTTTCCTCTCTCCAGTGTCTGCATCAGTTCCTCTGGGAACTTATCCCACTGTATCACAAAGCTATCCATCCAGTCTATATCAGGCCTTTTGCAGCTGTCGGAAGAGGTTGAGGATGAACTTCTGGGTGAATAGGACATCAAGGATGCAGAAGGTCCTGGCGAGCCACCAACAGATGAGCTGCTGGATTCAGGAGTCTGGCCTGCAAAACACACACATATTAACAAAAAGAGTTATGAGGAACACAGTTTTAATGTTTCTATATTTCTGATGTATCTTTTATGCAGGCCACTTTGGGCACTGGTTGCATCCTGTACTAAAATAGTCACAAGTATACATACATCTCAGCTTCCAAGCAGCAAGGACTTTTCTGGCTTGAATTGGCCTCAAAGCTGACAGCAAATCTGCTTCATTAACAAACTGGAAATCCTCATAGGTCTCCACCCCAAGGGATTGTAAAGTCTCTTCCAGAATATCTTTTGTCATCTCTGGAAGGTCAGGCAAGACCTCAGTGATGGCACTGCGTATAAATGTTTGCTCCATGTCTGTCATCTCTGGAATCATGGAAGAACGACACTTTTCGGTTTTCAAAATTACAAATGAAAGACAAAGATAATTAGACATTTAGTCAAGTAATACTGTACATACATTATATACAGATAAGAGGGACCTCTAATTTGAGTATAGGGTGTGATTGAGGATGTATACTTTTTATTTCTGTACATTGCAGAACAAAAACTGCTGTCACTTTAATATTTTTCAAATAGTATTTTATCATTTTCCCTAAGCATACATGTGCATTGTTAGAATGGTTTCAACACCACAGTAGCCAATATCGTGTTTATTTTGACAACACACTGTTTCAGCGGGATGACTTGGTGCCCGTTAACAATGTATGATGGTAACGGATAAAAATCTACCAAGTCGTTAATGTTAACACATTGCAACCTTGCATTCTGTTTTGTCACAGAGTACAGGTGGTATTCAGAATGATAGTCAGTTTTATGTATATCCATCACAAAATACACAGCTGAATCATTTTTGAATTAAAATAATGAGCAGTTCTCCGAACTCCATGGACTCGTCATTTTTGGACACAAGGAAAAGCCCTTTTTTATATGATGTACCTTTATACTGTATGTCTGTGGAAACACTAGTATTGTTTTCTGAAAAGCCAAACTCTCTCACTGCATGTTTGATTGAATCACTGTAAAGACTGGAGTAAAAATTACAACTGTCTTTGACTTGCAGAAGTTGACTGCATCCTGGCCCAGCTGAAAGATATGCTTGAAACATCTGATGTCTTTCGGATAAAGTTAGGCAGATGTTTTTAAAGTTTTTCAAATGCCTGGCACATCTCTTGAAGTAGCTGTGTTTACTTTCAAAACGCATTGTCCATACTCTAATCAAGGGGCCAAATTTCAAGATGAGTGCCGGATAGTGTCTCATGAAATGGTGCTTTGGTTTTAGTGGACTCTCAGGAAAGAAACACTTCCTTGTTTCCAAATATTCTTGGATTGTAATGTCAAGATAGGCTACCTGTGACAACGAAATCTTTTGTGCACAAATCAGATCAACAATATCTTTAAGCTGGAGAGTCAACTGCCACACATCATCTTCTGGATTTTGCACTTTGTCTCCAATTAATACAGGCAGCAATCTTAACAAATTCCAGTTCTGAATGGCTTGACCTGAGAGCTTGAATACGTCAGAGTTGACAGCACAGGGCTTAGTGAGAGCATCAGATCCTTTGTACTTGAACTGTTCTATGCGCCGGTTCAAAAGTGAATATGTAAACCATTTCTTTTTCTTAATAAAATACTTTAAGTACAGTGCAACATCGTAGGATAAGACACCCTCAAATATGTCATGGCCTAAACAAGGTGGGAGACCTGGCTTGCAAACATGAAAAGATGTCAGAGCATTGAAGACAGAGTTTGCCTTTATGCCTTTGATGTGTGGACTGTCTTCAACTTGTAGATCAGCAACAGCAGAATCGTAACCTTCGGGTGTGCGCTGTGGCCCACATACATTTGGATCATCACTCTTAAACTCACTTTGTGTGATTTCACAGTACCTGCAAAAGTACTTTGAACGACTAAAGTTTTCAGTGAACCCACCAATACCGTGTGAACCCAAGTTATCACCCGCAATGCAGTACAGAGCCCCTTTGACCATGTCTCCAACTGTTGTAACTATTCCATTTTCCTCCAAATCTTTTAAATCCACTAACATCTCTGAGAACACCTTAGCAAATCCAAATTGTTTTAGGTCATTCTCTCCACACAATAAAACCAGGGACGTGTGATCAGTATTAGAGCGCACATGAGCAGGTAGATTTGCCACAGAAAGATAGACTGCAACAACTTTGTGTTTTTTCCTAGCAGAGCCAAGGGGGTTGACAATTTCAAAAGCATCCTGGTACAGAATTAGCTTCAGGCATCCTGGATTTTCAATGAAGAACTGGTTGGACTTAAAGTTGTGTCCATCACTTATGTCACCAAAAACATCTGAGTCTGTTTCACATGACTGCTGTGACATTGAATTCTTCCAAAATTCTGATTCTAATAAGCCACTTACTGTTTGTTTCAGAGGTATGTAGTAAGCAAACATTTGTGTCATATTTTCATCATTTCCTAATGTTACTTTTTTAGGCTCTATGTATTTGAACATCTTTTTGAAGGTCTGAGCTCTTGAATATGTTGTTCTCAGTGGTCCCTGGTGACAGACTGAGAACAGATCGGAATCCTTCACACAATCACAGATTTTAGCAATAGCATCATCAGTTAGAGACATGTCATCTTTTAAAAGTGAACGTAGTTTACTTAAAATGTAATCCTGTCCCAACTCATGCACATTTTGCATCTCTTCGACAATGGTCTGTATTGTTGAAGCTGGAAGAAGGAGCTGCCCTTGCAATTTTAAGTAGAATAAGCATACATTCCTAAGATAGGTCTCATTGAAATGCTGTGTCAAATCAGTGCTTTCATTTGTTGTTGCATCATTTGGGCTCTGGGAAGCATCTTCATGTGCAGAACACGGAGAAATGGCTTCCCTGTACATGTCACTTATGCTATCAACAGAACATGCTCTGTGTTTTCTGGACATATGAGCAGTAAATGACGATTTCACAGTGAAAGTATTTGTACAACCAGTTACTGGACATAACACAGGTCGTCCCTCCACTATATGATCTTTTAAGTGGGATATAAGTTCTTTCACTGTTTGAAACGAAATTGCACATTTCAAATCTGTAACAATGGCTCTAGCAGTGGCTGCAGGCACATTGTGAATCCGATAAAAGTGAGCTTTAAAAGATGCGTAAGTACAAAATGTTCGCTTGCAGTTCGTGCCAACACATTTGAAAAAACACTGGGGTTCGTTCCTATGCACTCTAGAATGCAGCACATAACCCTTCAAAGTCTGTAGCGTTTTGCTGCAAAAACGGCAGGTAATCATTTTTAGGGGTTCCTATGCAATGCAGAACATAACCCCTCAACGGTTAGCTTACCAGTGCTACAGATGTGATCCTCCGCTCATGTGCACACAGCTCCACGTGGTCCGTGGCAGGCAGACTTGAGGCCGACTTGGCCGCGTAACCGTTAACCTGCAAATACGGCAGGTAATCATTTTTAGCACGCTAACACGACTGCCCGTTAACTTTGAACCCGCTCAGATGTAGCTTCAAACCCCCCGCTTCACAACAGCATGAATTAAATGAAAATAAAGAGTTCAGCTTTTAGCATGATACTTCAATAACGTTACCAGACTATTTAAATTAACTCCCGGTCAGTAGACGTTATAACTATGACTGCAAAATGCACTCAATCACAAACAGAAGTTAGTATTGTCCTGACAACACACCGTGTTATAATTGAAGTTTGAAGAAAATAAACGGTTAGCTTACCAGTGCTACAGATGTGATCCTCCGCTCATGTGCACACAGCTCCGTGGTCCGTGGCAGGCAGACTTGAGACAGACTTGGCCGCGCACTGAGCCGTAACCGTTAACCTGCAAAAACGGTAGGTAATCATATTTAGCAATATAATAATAATATAACTGCCCGTTAAATTTGAACCCGCTCAGATGTAGCTTCGAACCCCCCGCTTCACAACAGTATGAATTGAACGAAAATAAAGAGTTCAGCTTTTAGCATGATACTTCAATAACGTTACCAGACTATTTAAATTAACTCCCAGTCAGTAGACGTTATAACTACTATGACTGCAAAATGCAATAAATCACAAACAGAATTGTCCTGACAACACACCGTGTTATAATTGAAGTTTGAAGAAAATAAACGGTTAGCTTACCAGTGCTACAGATGAGATCCTCCGCTCATGAGCACCTGCACATAGCTCCGTGGTCCGTGGCAGACAGACTTGGCCGCGCACTGAGCCGTTAACCTGCAAAAAGTGGCTGCTCCCGCGATAATTAAATAGTCCAATGAAATAACAGAAACAAACTCTACTGCTCAGTAGGCGTGTCTCAGTTCAGCGGCCGTTTCCTTCGGAGGCTGCGTTCGTTGACCGCTTGCGTCACTTCCGCCGAGAGGCTGTCCCAATTTAAAAAAAATACAAGACTCAAAAAGTAGATTTACCGCTGTGTGGACGGGCCGTTAGTGGCGTGTTCGATTACTGTTTGGGCTGTCTGCCGTGGGCTGCATTCCACTCCAAATAGCCGGGCGGCCCGAGAATCCAAACGCCAGCTGTTTTATGGATTCTCATTTAATTTCCAAAAATGTCTCAGTACTGGGTTATTTCCAATTTGAAAATAAACATATGTATTAAAAAAATAGAAATAAGAAGTAAGTATATTATAGTATATTCAAGAATGAAAAAATATAAAAAAAACATGATTTTAACACTGTCATGATGTCATTTTAACTGTATTGTATTGTTTTATGTATTACAGTTGTTCTGTGTTCAAACCACAGTAATCTGTAAATTATACAATGAAATATAATTATTTTTAACATATTCTTAATGTGAATTTAACAGTTTTGTTTGGTTCAGTACTTTACGAAATATTATTGTAAATTAAACACTGCTTCATTGTTTCTCTATTTACAGTTTTTTGATGTCGTGATTTTACAGCTTTTCCCTGTTAATTTCACGGACTTTTTTTACAGTGTAGGTCTGGGCGTAACAATAGTAAGTGTAAATTAACCAACCCACTGTTAATCACACTCTCAACCTTGTTCTGACTTATGGTATTGAAATTGAGCAACTATTAGCCGAACCACATAATCCTGCTTTATCCTACAATTTTTTGGTAACTTTTGAAGTACTATTACTAGACTACAAAGCATTAGTCAAAAGCTCCTGCAGTAGAAACCTAACTCGATAGCATGTTTGCATGTAGGGGAGGAAACTTATACAAAATGTACACCACCCCAAATTGATCATGTTGTTGATAGTGCTACAGATGCGCTGCGAATAAAATTGGACTCTGTTGCTCCTATGAAAAAGAAGAAAATAAAACAACATAGATTAGCTCCATGGCATAATGCCGAAACCCGCAAAAGTTGAGACAACTTGAAAGGATATGGCGTTCCACTAAACTTGAAGAATCTCGTTTAATTTGGCATATTACTCTCAATGAATATAAGAAAGCACTGCGTAAAGCGAGAGCAGCCTACTACTCTTCATTAATAGATGAGAATAATACAATATTTCTTTTCAGCACTGTAGCCAGGCCGACAGAGAGCCACAGCTCGACTGAGCCTTCTATTCCCATAGCACTCAGTAGCAATGATTTTATGTGCTTTTTTAACGATAAAATTGTTACTCTTACAAACAAAATCAATGACCTCTTGCCTTTGACCAGTATAGTGTTATCAACAGCTCCCGAAAATGTAAGTTCTAATATTACACTAGACAGTAAACTAAAATGCTTTTCAGCCATAAACGTTGAACAATTAAATTCAATGATTATTTCTTCTAAACCATCAACGTGTATCTTAGACCCAATTCCAACTAAGCTGTTAAAGGAAGTTTTTCCATTAATTAGCACTTCTTTATTAAATATTATGAATATATCTGTATTATCAGGCTATGTTCCACAATCATTTAAAGTAGCAGTAATACAACCTCTTCTTAAAAAGCACAACCTCGATCCAGAGGTTTTAGCCAATTATAGACCTATTTCTAATCTTCCGTTCCTCTCAAAAATTCTTGAAAAAGCTTACTTAAAAAAAGTAACTAGTAATAGTTATAGTTACTGCTCTCCAAAAAGTAACTAGTTATTTTATTAGTTACTAAATTATAAAAGTAACTAGTAACAAGTTACTTTACTTTAAAAATAATAATAATACAAATACAAGTTTTTGTGTTGTTCTGTGGCACAGTAAGAGAAAAGACAACTCCCCACATGTACATTAGTTAGGTGTTTCAGGAGATTGGCATTGATGTTATTCGATGTGGACAATGCTTTCTGTCCTGCACACAGTTTACATTTTACCGTAATATTTTTTGCGTCCTTTATCCCCACAAATTGAAAATAGTGTGTGTGTGTGTGTGTGTGTGTGTGTGTGTGTGTGTGTGTGTGTGTGTGTGTGTGTGTGTGTGTGTGTGTGTGTGTGTGTGTGTGTGTGTGTGTGTGTGTGTGTGTGTGTGTGTGTGTGTCTCTTTTCCATGGTACTGTGAGGGGACATCGCTGTATTCGCCTGTGAGATTCGGTTCAGTTCCATCACATAATGTAACGCACCCACTTAAATCACAGTAACTATAACGGCGTTACTTATTAGGAATAGGTAACTAGTAACGCTATTAGTTACCGCAAAAAGTAGTTGCGTTACAGTTAGTCCCAACACTGTTTAGAACACATCATAGCACAGAGACAGTTCTGGTTAAAGTCACAAATTACCTTCTAATAGCCTCAGACAAAGGACTTTTCTCTATTCTTGTCTTGCTCGATCTCAGTGCTGCATTTGATACTATCGACCATGATATCCTATTGCAAATACTAGAGCACTTAGTTTATATAAAGGGAACTGCTTTAGGTCCTATTTGTCTGAACGCTCTCAGTTTGTGTGTGTCAACGATGAATCTTCCATGCAAACCATTCTCCCACTTAAAAAGATGAGAGAGGCCTGTCATTTTCATCCTAGGTATACCTCAACTATGAGAGACAAAATGAGAAAAAAAATCCAGAAAATCACTGTCTGATTTTTAAAGAATTTATATGCAAATTATGGTGGAAAATAAGTATTTGGTCACCTACAAACAAACAAGATTTCTGGCTCTCACAGACCTGTAACTTCTTCTTTAAGAGCCTCCTCCACTTGTTAACTGTATTAATGGCACCTGTTTGAACTAGTTATCAGTATAAAAGACACCTGTCCACAACCTCAAACAGTCACACTCCAAACTCCACTATGGCCAAGACCAAAGAGCTGTCAAAGGACACCAGAAACAAAATTGTAGACCTGCACCAGGCTGGGAAGACTGAATCTGTAATAGGTAAGCAGCTTGGTGTGAAGAAATCAACTGTGGGAGCAATTATTAGAAAATGGAAGACATACAAGATCACTGATAATCTCCCTCGATCTGGGGCTCCACGCAAGATCTCACCCCGTGGGGTCAAAATGATCACAAGAACGGTGAGCAAAAATCCCAGAACCACACTGGGGGACCTAGTCAATGACCTGCAGAGAGCTGGGACCACAGTAACAAAGGCTACCATCAGTAACACACTACGCTGCCAGGGACTCAAATCCTGCAGTGCCAGATGTGTCCCCCTGCTTAAGCCAGTACATGTCCAGGCCCGTCTGAAGTTTGCTAGAGAGCATTTCGATGATCCAGAAGAGGACTGGGAGAATGTCATATGGTCAGATGAAACCAAAATATAACTTTTTGGTAAAAACTCAACTAGACGTGTTTGGAGGAGAAAGAATGCTGAGTTGCTTCCAAAGAACACCATATCTACTGTGAAACATGGGGGTGGAAACATCATGCTTGGGGGTTGTTTTTCTGCAAAGGGAACAGGACGACTGATCCGTGTAAAGGAAATAATGAATGGGGCCATGTATCGTGAGATTTTGAGTGACAACCTCCTTCCATCAGCAAGGGCATTGAAGATGAAATGTGGCTGGGTCTTTCAGCATGACAATAATCCCAAACACACCGCCCGGGCAACGAAGGAGTGGCTTCGTAAGAAGCATTTCCAGGTCCTGGAGTGGCCTAGCCAGTCTCCAGATCTCAACCCCATAGAAAATCTTTGGAGGGAGTTGAAAGTCCGTGTTGCCCAGCGACAGCCCCAAAACATCACTGCTCTAGAGGAGATCTGCATGGAGGAATGGGCCAAAATACCAGCACCAGTGTGTGAAAACCTTGTGAAGACTTACAGAAAATGTTTGACCTCTGTCATTGCCAACAAAGGGTATATAACAAAGTATTGAGATGAACTTTGTTATTGACCACATTTTCCAACATAATTTGCAAATCAATTATTTAAAAATCAGACAATGTGATTTTCTGGATCTTTTTTCTCATTTTGTCTCATAGTTGAGCTAGACCTAGGATGAAAATTACAGGCCTTTCTCATCTTTTTAAGTGGGAGAACTTGCACAATTGGTGGCTGACTAAATACTTTTTTGCCCCACTGTATGTTTTATTTATTTCAAAGTGGGCCCATTTTAATTATATTTGTTTTCCTTCAAATGTGCAGAGGACTCCCCAAGTGCTGTGTTTAATTTTTTTTAAAGTAGGCCTGTGTATTATTTTTAATTCTCCTTTTAGGAGTTCTTTGTTTCTTATTAGAGGTTAACAGTTTTATATAATGTAATACATAGCCTAATAAATGCAAAACAACTGTAGTTTGTGTCTGATATAACAATAAATACAACTTTATAAGCTATCAAGCTATGAAATATGTTTTGCGGCTCCAGACAAACATTTTTGGGGGAAAAAGGAGCAAAATTGCTCTTTTGGTCAAAGAGGTTGCAGACCCCTGTACTAGGGCATTGCGTTCCATGAATGTAGGGTTGTTGGTTGTTCCTAGAGTCTCTAAAAGTACAATGGCAGCCAGAGCCTTTTCTTATCAAGCTCCACATTTGTGGAATCAGCTTCCAGTTTGTGTTCGGGCGACAGACACCCTATCCGTTTTTAAGAGTAAGCTTAAGACCTTCCTTTTTGATAAAGCTTATTGATAAAATAAAATAATCTAATAAGAGTGCATTGCCGTAGATGCATTGTGCCTCTTCACCTATACATTTTAGTTCTTACTCTTTCACTTAAATCCTAAAAACTTAGATCTTATATTTAAAACTTTATCCAAAACCTTTCCCCTCTCTGACCTCTCGAGGTTCTATTAGGGTAACAGGTTGCAGAGAGGCCTATCCCAGGCGGGGAGTGTGGAACGTTTATCCTCCTCCTTACCTACCACTCCCTCCATGTCCATGCCCCCCAGTACCTATCGGACATCCTTCACCCACATGCCCCACCCCGGAACCTGCGGTCTTCAGAGTCTGGCCTGCTTACCACCCCCCGCACCAAACTGCGAACCTTCGGGGACAGAGCCTTCAGCGTGACAGCCCCCACCCTCTGGAACGCTCTCCCTGCGGAGATCTGCAACATCCCCACGCCTGACGCCTTTAAAAGGGCCCTCAAGACCCATCTGTTTACTAGGGGTGCACCGAATTGGAAATTCTTGGCCGAAACCGATACCGAAAATAGGAAACAGTTGGCCGAAAACCGAATGCCGAAAGGCCGAAAATGATTAATAGAAATATATATATAAGTGTATACATTTTTTTTACCAATGTTGTTCAGCTACCTGATTATGGCAAACTTAACTTAAATAATAATCACTATTATGGGTCCATAAAACATTTATTCAGCACTTTTGAATGCATACAGTACATTAATTCCAAGTCAAGTCCATTTTCTTTTCTCTGTAGGATAACTACAACAAAGTGCATTCAGAACAAAGCCAAGGTGCTTTAAAACTGCATAAACATCTAGGCCAGTAGGCCTACAACAAAATAGTGTAAATAAAGACTGTAACAGCCAGGCCTTCAACAACAACAAAGGCACCTATAAGTGCAGCATACAAATGTGCAAACTGGATAAATCCACATGAATGTAACTATTTACAAATGAAATTACAATTGAATTTCAAGAATCTGTAAATAAGGCTGTCTGTCCTCATAAGCAAAGTAGTAAACATTGTATAAAGATACATAAAGTGAAAACTGGATACAAAGTCCACAATCAATTACAAATTAAATTACAATTTCAGGGAATCTGCAAATAAGGTGGCCTGTCCTAATGAGCAATGTAAACAACATTGTATCATTTAGATACCGAAAGCACAATATATCGAACACTGTGCTGCTGTCATTTCCCCCTAATGATAACCTGAGATGGTGAATTATAACTCACAATGAAAATTGTTCAGGAAAGTGGGTATAGAGTAGACATGTATAACTAGATAAGCTTATGATAAGCCAGCCTTGTCTACTTATTAAGGAAAAGTGGGAGGTTATTTTTAATGAACAGTAGCTTCTCTGCTTTATCAGCCATAAGTCTGTTCCTCTTCTCATCAAGCACATGAGAGGCAGCGCTGAACAGTCTCTCGCTGTCAGTGCTTGTGATTTGATCTTACTCCGAATATTTGTCCGGGTGTTTTGATTTCAAGTGGTGGAGTAATCCCGAAGTGGTGAAAGTCTTTGTAGTTACACCCCCTCGAGAAATGTCAGCTGAACACGTTTTACAAATCGCAATCCGCGCCTCTTTCTCTGATACTTTGAAATATCTCCAAGTGGCAGACATGTTGGCTGTGAGCCAGCCGCGAGCATGGTCGCGCGCCGTGCTTGTCGCCGCGTTTTGATTACGTCATCACAACAACACGTTAGCTTACCAACGTAACCCCGTTCTCTGACATTCGGTGATATTTTTTCTGTGCTAAAAGCCGAAAGCCGAAAGGGCCTTTTTAACCATTTTCGGCCGATAATTTTCGGCGGCCGAATATTCGGTGCATCCCTACTGTTTACCAATGCCTTTGGCCCCTAATCTATTTGTTGTTTTTGTCTGTCTGACTGGTTGTCTGATTGCCTTGTGTTTTGTTATGTTGGTTTTGCCCTGTTCTTCCTTGTAAAGCGATCTTGGGTCCCATGAAAGGCGCTATATAAATCTAAGCTATTATTATTAATGTAGTCACAGACCTACTCCTCACCTCTCACCAATTCCAATTAAGGTTCCAGTGGGGACCTGCATGTGCCTCTTCACCTCTGTTTCTTACTTCTTACTTGCTACCCTTTTCCCTCAACCTATCCTAAGAGAGTGCATGTATGTAGACACGTTAGTTTAGCTGCTATAGGCTTGGACTGTCGGGACACACACCTTACTTCGTCTTTCTGTCTGTTTGTACCTGTGTACTCTCATGTTCCGATTAACCCAGCTTCCCCCAAATCTCTTTTTTTGTGTCTATATATAAGCCGAGGCTAATCCTGTTGCTGTGGTCGTGTGTCCTGGATTCTCTATCCTGAGTACTGGATCTGAGTCCTGGACTTCGAGTCGTGGCTGAACCAGTCTGCGGTCCTGCCTGACTCTCATCATACTACTTTCCTGATGGCTGCCACAGGATTGTTGACATCCTCGTGGATTCATCTTCTTATTATAGACACATGCATTTCCAAACATTTGGGTTTTCCAAACATTTGGTCTACCTACGCTGTAAAATGTATCATCTCTTCGATTTACACACGGCATCTATTGCACGTATGTCCGTCCTGGGAGAGGGATCCCTCATCTGTTGCTCTCCCTGAGGTTTCTCCCATTTTCCCCTTTAAACTATGGGTTTTCTCTGGAAGTTTTTCCTTGTACAATGTGAGGGTCTAAGGATAGAGGGTGTCGTATTGTCATACTGATATTCTGTACAAACTGTGAAGTCCACTGAGACAAATGTAACATTTGTGATATTGGGCTATATAAATAAACATTGATTGATATATTAACATTATTCATTAGCCAGTACTCCTTCTGAACGGTTTAATTTAATCGTATCCCTGTCCAGTACATTCCTGTTTTTCTAATGATATACTTATTCTGCCCCTCAGGCGTGTAACCACACAACCCAGTCTCATGACATGTCATGTTATACAGTAGTCACGACATTTAATCTATTGATTCGTGTTCACCAACACAATTTTCCCCTTTTTTTCGTGTCACACAGAACGATTTTAAAAGCAATGTATTTCTATTGGTAGTATGTTTCATGCCTACAACACGTCTTTTTGTCCGTTCGGGTCTTGGAAGACCGGAAGCTGTGGGGTTGATAAAAACATCTCCTTACTCAATATCAAGCAACGATTATTGTTTATATTTTAAATCGTATAATGTCAGACTTCTTTTGTCGTCTGTGAGGAAAAGAAATGGGGCTCAGAGCCTCAGAATACTGAAATCTGTATTTTTTAAAATCTTTTTTTTCCTTCTCATTTGTTATTCTTTTCTTAATAACACACTTTTATTTACTCACCAATAACACACAATTATCCTTATTTTTATTTATTTCTTTGATTCCATAATCTCAGGCTTTTTTGGCGTCCGTCAGGAACTGAATTTCAAAATAAAAATAACCGGAAACAGACGTAGGCGTATAATGGACATTTTGAGCATCATTGCGATACACAGCCACTGAGCTGATTACCCAAGATCCTCAGCTATGGTTTAAGCTCGCTGATTGGATTGTTTTAGCTGCAATGCATGTAGGGATATGGTGTTAATGCGGAAAAAAATTCTGAGTTTAGGATGGCCGAAGACACTACACTACCCATAATCCCCAGCTTTCATTTAGGACTACTGTCCCCGTGATTAATCTTCAAACGCTGGGATTTGGATGTTGGAGTGGCAGTGCGCCAAGGCTACGCTGAGCGTCAAACAGCTGTTTGAAATGGAACGAAACCACGCCAGACTATCCAAAACTGGAATCGAACGCCCCCCCAGAACTACACATGCTGGCTATTGTGTTTCGCAAAATGTTCTATGGGACGTCTCCACTGAACGTTTTCGTTTTTCCCACAATTAGAAGTTGCCAGTATTAACCTGTTAAGCCCGAGAGATCACGGTACCGGGGCACTGCCGCAACATCTGTCTGACAGATGTCTGAGGGCATGTTCATTTAATAAACTATGAATGTTTTATATCCATGTAACGGGAAGAAACTGTCTTTGCTGCACATCCAACCCATCGTTTCACATCGTGAGGTGACACAGAATCGATAGGTACCCTCATTATCACTCAATTATACGAACTCGCGGAAATAATAACAAGAACAGACATCAAAACATATGGCTCAAACGCTAACATGGCTCACCTGTGTCGTAGTCTGGTCAAAAGTGGTCTTCAATGGCATTAAAATGATAAAAACGCTGCTGAAGTTAATACATAGGTTAATCCAATGTGTCTGTGTCCCTTTGAAATGATTTCTGATAATCCATAAGCAATAAACCTGCGTTTCCGTTTCTAGAAGTCAGACCTAGAGACAGCTTCACTCTGGTGCAAAACTGCGTGCGCGAAGCCCACACCTTTTTGTTTTAGACTGTGTGTGAGTGGGGAGATTCCCCTTTAATTCTATTAGCTCTAACTGTCAGAAAGAGATGTCAATCGCCAAAATCGACAAATGGGTTCCAGAGAAACGGTAAAACCCCCATTTCCACCCAAATCACCTCAGAGGTGGAGTTTGTTTTGCTAAACCTCTCTAAAAAGGTCAAATATCACTTGTTTTGCATCAATCTTGATACAGGGTACTTATTATATGTTGTCATTTGCATTCCTAAAGCTTTTAGGGTGCATTTACACCTAATAGTCTTAGACCCTCCAGAAAAACGCGGGCAAAAATCCTTGATTATGCGGGCTGAAATCCTTGATTATGTGATTAAACATGCGGGGTTTTTATGTGATTTTATGCGGTGAAATTGAGGGAAGTTGCGAAATATGCGGAAAGTTGCAAAAAAGAATAGATTTTTTTTAAATATTGGGCTGTCTTATTTATTCTCTCTCACACACAACCTTCCACTAACGTTAAACCCCTTTCCTATTCAATTAAACACATTCAATGTTTATTTATTGTAAAAGCAATGGGGCTATTTTAATCACACACACACACACACACACACACACACACACACACACACACACACACACACACACACACACACACACACACACACACACACACACACACACACACACACACACACACACACACACACGCACACGCACACGCACACACACACACACTTCTCCGCCTCATTCTGTTTTCATTTACTCGTTCGTTATCTGACCAGCTTCAATCTTGTAGGCTACTCACTTCGTTTCTTGTAGCCCTCGAAAGGGTTTTGGAGGTTGATGCCTCTGTGAACGTGAGTTGTTTGGCTTTCTTGTCCGCAGCAGCAGAAAGCATTTTCGAATGTTTGAATGAATCAAAGTGGGTCGTCACCGTCGATTTTCTCTAAGACGTATGCTCCAACACACAGTTGCACGGGGTGCAGAATAGTTTTCCCCCACTTTCGTGAAAGACATCGGGGTACTGCTTTGCCCGGTCTTTAGCAGAAATGTTCGACGGTAAATGAGATGGATCAGATTTTTTCATCTTGGTGTTTTCTCTCTCGTGTGAGTTCCACACGTTCACTCTACGGTGTTGTTTACCTTCTGTGATGCGCGAGCTGATGACGTCACGTCATCATCATCACTACTTCACGTCAAGACGAGTTAACTTTTTTTTTTTCTCAACTTTGTGTGGAAAAATGCGGGGATTATGCGGCCTTTTGATAAATATGCGGCCTTTTAAAAATCTGCGCCATTTTGCTGATTATACGTTAAATTCTGCGATCGCAGGATCGCGATTTTCTGGAGTGTCTAAATAGTCCGTTTTCAGGTGTGCGCCAGACCACAGTTTGTTACATTGTTTCATTTTTCAGAAGGTTCAATTTGCATTCACACGGGTATAACTGAAACGGACTATAAACTTTAAACACAAGTCATGTGCACGGAAATGCTGTTCAACCATTGGTGGGACATTAAGGGGGTAAAAAACGCAAATCCCGGCAATTTCTACCGGAGCCTCCGCCATGGAGCATCGGCACTTTCGGCAGTTTATTCTCATGCTGCTGTTAATCTGGAGATCAACTGACACTAGCGGCCCGCGCATGATTATATAATCAGACAACGTCTGTTAAAAAACATTATAACACATATGTGACCTGCTCTATCGAAATCAGTCGCATTGACCCAAAGACACATTTTGAGTTGTATACACTGCTGGAAAGAGGATATTGCTAGCTTTGTAATGATATCAGGATTGTTTTTGTACTCCAACTATTAAGCGAAATATTTCACATTATATAATGACTGTCACAGAGTCATCATTTTGAGAAAAAGGCCTTCAAAGTTTTCTCTTCTCTGGAATCCATCGATCTGATTGATTATTAGCAGAGCAAATGATCAAAATACTACGGAGGGAAGATATTTTCGTTTGGATTACTGGTCTGGGAGAAGCTCACGAGTGTGTGTGTGTTTGTGTAATTTTGCATTTTTGTGTATTGTGTTTGTTTCCCGGGGAAAACCCTCACGAGAAACACCGGTTGTTGTTATGCCTGCTGTGATGGTAAATTACTCCGTTCTCCGCTTGTAATTATGCCGTTACAAGCTTCAAAGTTGTATTTATCATCTGAATTTGCCAAAACAACTTTAATATTCTGAAAGCCAAGACTTTGTTTAATTGAAATCAGATGAAAACAAACTGTAACGGACCCTGCCGTGTTATTTATGATTACTCAAAAGTTTCATATTCTGAAAGCCAAGACTTTGTTTGTTTAAAATCAAAGAAAACACCCGAAAGAATATTTTTTTACGCAAATCCACGTTTATTTTGAAATGAGCCGTTGCGACTTCCGACTGATTTCGATAGTCACATATAATGAGAGACGTTCTGCAGTAAGGAGGGGCGTTTCGCGACGACAGGTGTTCTTCATTTTATGTAGTTGACGGAGCGTTTTTACTTTATACGACACTGTTCAACGCTTCATTCTGCTTCAGTCTTTAACTAAACAACCACGGATGTCTTGAAAGACTTTGTCGCCAAAGATTTTGAAGATATCCACGTTCTTGTGACACGTAAATACTACGCTTCCTATGTTTTGGTGCAGACTGTGTTCACACCAGCAATGAACCGCTCCAGAGTTCGCAAGCAAGCGCTCCGAGACCACCTATTTTAGCGGACCAGAGTCCGGTTGTTTAGTTCACTTAAGAGGTCTTGGACTGTGTTCACACGGACCCAAATGAACCGCACCAGGGTTCGATTCAACCGGACTATACAAGGTAGGTGTGAACGCACCCTTAGGGTGAGTTTTGCCCGTGTGAACGCAAACCGAAGCTTTTGAAAAATGAAAGAATGTAACAAACTGTGGTCTGGTGCACACCAGAGAAGCAGACTATTAGGTGTGAATGCACCCTTAGTCTACCTTACCATCATCCAAGGGTAGTTTTCACTATAAGTAAAAAATATTTTTTGGACGGACACTATAATTTACAGTTTTTTATGTTCAATCTAAATTTTCTATAAAATACAAATAATCTATATTGATTCTGACTCTTCTACATCGAGCTCACAGGTTTATCATTACTTTGAGAAAAAAGATTATTAATTTAACCCTTTTAGAAGGGAAGATATGGTAATTTCCTCTTGGAATGTCATTTTCGAGCCTGAGACCTGAAAAACAGGCTCAGGGCTGAACTGGTTAAACACATTGGTGTTCAACCTTCCATCCATCCATCTTCTCCCGCTTATCCGTGGTCGGGTCGCGGGGGTAGCAGTTCCAGCAGAGAGCCCCAAACTTTCTTTTCCCCGGCCACATCAACCAGCTCTGACTGGGGGATCCCAAGGTGCTCCCAGGCCAGCGAAGAGATATAATCCCTCCATCTGGTTCTAGGTCTACCCCTTGGTCTCTTCCCAGCTGGACGTGCCTGGAAGACCTCCCTATGGAAGCTCAGGTGGCATCCTAACTAGGTGCCCGAACCACCTCAACTGGCTCCTTTCGACGCGAAGGAGGAGCGGTTCAACTCTGAGTCCCTCCCGGATGATCGAACTTCTCACCTTATCCCTAAGGGAGACACCAGCCACCCTGCGGAGAAAACCCATCTCGGCTGCTTGTATCCGCGATCTTGTTCTTTCGGTCATGACCCATCCTTCATGACCATAGGTGAGGGTAGAAACGAAAATGGCCCGGTAGACAGAGAGCTTTGCCTTCTGGCTCAGCTCCCTTTTCGTCACGACGGTGTGGTAAAGCGACTGCAGTACCACTCCCGCTGCTCCGATTCCCCAGCCCATCTCACGCTCCATTGTTCCATCACTCGAAAACAAGACCCCGAGATACTTGAACTCCTTCACTTGGGGTAAGGACTCATTCCCTACTTGGAGTGGACAGTCCATCGGTTTCCTGCTGAGAACCATGGCCTCAGATTTGGAGGTGGTGATCCTCATCCCAGCCGCTTCACACTCGGTTGCGAACCAATCCAGTGAGTGCTGAAGGTCGCAGACCGATGAAGCCATTAGAACCACATCATCTGCAAGAAGCAGTGGTGCAATCCTTAGTCCACCGAACTGCAGACCTCCTCCTCCACGACTACGCCTCGAAATCCGATCCATGTATATTACAAACAGGATTGGTGACAAAGTGCAGCCCTGGTGGAGGTCAACCCTCACCGGAAATGGGTCCGACTTACTGCCGTGGACCCGGACACAGCTCTCGCTTTGGGAGTACAAAGATTGGATGACGACAGCATGTTCCAGTTCCTGCCAATATCCAGCAACTTCGCACAGCCATTGAAGAGGAGTGGACCAACATTCCACAGGCCACAATCAACAACCTGATCAACTCTATGCAAAGGAGATGTGTTGCACTGCGTGAGGCAAATGGTGGTCACACCAGATACTGACTGGTTTTTGGACCCCCCCAGACCCTGAGGCTGTGCGAAGTTGCTGGATATTGGCAGGAACTGGAACACGCTGTCGTATACGCCGATCCAGAGCATCCCAAACATGGTCAATGGGTGACATGTTAGGGTTAGGGTTTAACCCTAGGGTTTTCGGACCCCCCCAATAAAGCAAAAATGCACGTTTCAGAGTGGCCTTTTATTGTGGCCAGCCTAAAGCACACCTGTGCAATAATCATGCTGTCTAATCAGCATCTTGATATGCCACACCTGTGAGGTGGGATGGATTATCTCGGCAAAGGAGAAGTGCTCACTATCACAGATCTTTTCAGATTTGTGAACAATATTTGAGAGAAATGGTTATTTTGTGTATATAGAAAATATTTTAGATCTTTGAGTTCATCTCATGAAAAATGGGAGCAAAAACAAAAGTGTTGCATTTATATTTTTGTTCAGTGTATATGCGGTGTGTTCCAGTGCGAAACATGCCCAAGACGCAGGAGACTGTAAAACATTTAAATCAATATTGAATTACGTAATTTAGCTTAAACACACAGTACGTTTAAAACTGTTTTATTCTGAAAACATTTCCGGTTAAGTTTACTTTGGAAAGCTGTATTGAAAGACGTTGCCGTTGTCAACAATGACCACTTCCGGTTTTACGTTAACAACGATTACAGCCGTTCAAATGCATTAAATACAAAGTCATGAATGAGTGTAGGAGGAGAAAAGGCGTGTGGAGTTATACAATGAACACACTACGTCTAGATCCTCTATTATGCGCGATATCGGACATAGAAGAAAGATGTGGGAGGACCCTCGCCATCACGGCCGCCATTGAGAGGAGGAGCGCTGGATGAGATGCTGGCCGTGTCTCAATTCAGGGGTTGCATCCTTCGAAGGGTGCATTCGTAGACCGCATACGTCACTTCCGCCGAAAGAAGGCTGTCCCAATTTAAAAAAAAGACGAGACTCATCCGAATGCGGCCCATGAATGCAGCCTACTTTTCCCCAATTTGAAGGATACATCTGATGTACACTCCGCGGCCTATCCCAGGGTGCAATGCGCGCAGCGAAGAGTGAGGTTTTTTCAAATGAAAAGGCCTCCCCAGGTCTCCCCAGCAGAGTGGATTTAAAAGCAGCAGCAAGCGGAGGAATCACTAATAAATGTGAGTATTGGGTTTTAACTTACTTTAAATTAACTAACGTCACACTGGTCAAACCCAAGGGGCATTAAAACGTACATTTTCGTTAAATAATACGGGTAAATATGTGACGCTTACGAGCTAGCTGGACGTACTGCACTGTTGTTTACACTTATTTTTAATTCAATTCAGACGTTTACTAAAGTCATACAGAGATCTTGGCTCTGTTAAAGATAAGTTATACTTTATATTACATAAATAGACCAAAGTGATAACATTTAGACCGGTATAGCCTACCGTACAGTGGGATTTATAAAATGCTACCCTGACATGTAGCTGCTGTTAGCTTTATTTATTTTTCTGACATCTTGCAATGTTTAACATGTTTATTAAACTTTGGGACAACATTACAACCTTTTTATTCAGCTCATGCTGCTTTGATGTATGGCTAAAAGGAAAGCCTATTTTACATATATCCACCAGATTTGATCATCTTTTATTTAGGTTAAATTGTATTTAATTCATCCTAATCCTATAATAAGACAATCAAAAATAGACAGCAGCCTTTTGCTTGATGTTAGTTTGTGCCGTGCTGTCAAAGGGATGCACGTGTGACTGTCATTTCATCTCTTTAGTTTAAAAAAAACCAGAACATTACATCATTTTAAATGATCATTTAGGGATTGTTCGTCTGAAATGCTTAGTTACATTTTGCAATAATACTTCTGCAACCTTGTGTTTAATATGATTAATTCACTTTTTTATTTTTCTCTGTAATTAGGACAATTTTGGAGAAATGGATCTGCTGGAGAAGGAAATCTGAAAAGTGCATAGCGGATCATCAGGACAGAGCTGCCATCCACCTGGACCCCCCAAGGTGCTGAAGAAAGCAAAACGGCGATCAGGAACATCCTCCTCCCAGACCTCTGCTTACTGCCATCCTACAGACTTGTGTTTTAGTTTCAGAATTTGATTTTGTATGTATCCTTTCTTTTAATAGATATTTAATGATTATAGCTTGAGTCTGTCTGATTCCCCAAACAGCTGCTTCTATATACTTGCTGCACATATAATACAAATAAACAACTTCATAAACACACTTTTGCTGATATTTGTTTTACTGCTGATGATGTTAAATAACATGATTGATGTCCTTTGTCTCAATGATGAAAGTTATAATAATAGAAGTCATGAAGCTGCAGAGAGAGGATGAATATACAGTATTATTACCTCTACTTTGTGATAAGATGAAAATACAATTTTACATTTGAACTGTTAAACACATTGTTTATTTCATTTACTGAGGTTTTAACCATTATTTACAACATGTGTACAATACGCAGTGGAATAATAGGATATGTCTAGGTCATTAAACTGTCTTCAGTTTAATTTTATTGATACAAAAAATAGGTCATTGAAAATGTTTAATTGTGTATTTCAGCAGAGCGGGGGGTCACGGTGCTGCTGGACCTGGAGGTGCTGACCTGGTGTCAGTGGGACATCATCTGGGCAGGTTTAGAGGAAGAAGGAAAATGTAAACTGTTATAATCACAGCTATTAAGATTAGAACACTAATATTGTTAACAATCAATCTATACAACATGCTTTTGTTCATTTAAAAAAACATATTGTTTTATTAGTACAGAAAAATTAAGACTTATTTTAAATATGAAATAATATGCTATATATAATTTACTTGTTAACTTACTAATGTTACATTACTGGGGGCTAAAGGAACAGCTTCATCTTATTTACCTGGCCATGGTACTCTTTAATTAATCATCGACGGTGATCTCCAAAAATTGTAAAAGTAAAGTTTCTGGATCCTTTTCAGCTTGTAAGCTAATTTGCTAGCAGGCTGCTGGAGAGCAGCGCAACCGAACAGCGTGTATCACGTGACGTAAATATGAAGCCCTCCGTAAACTAGACCGTCTCATTCCGTTGGCCGCTCGGTCCAGCCTACCCGGTCTACCTGGGCTGGGTCCTCCGTGGACCGCGCAGGCTGCGTACTCCGAAGGGTACAGCCCCTGAATTGAGACACGGCCAAAGACTAGAGATAAACGTACTCTTTCCACCGGATCAACTTCGAGACAACAGCTGATTGTCTCCAATATTCGCTCTGTTTGTTTCTGTTACAAGCTCGCTCTGCTTGCAACATAAGGACAACAGTTCCACACAGGAGTTGCCCAAAACAATAATTTATTTTACCTCACACAGCGTTGTCCTGCTTTACCGAGCAGGGCAGCTGAGAGAGAGCGCGAGCCTGTTCTGCAGCCCTCTTATATACTGGAATCAAGGGTCACAGGTGGGTTCCATCACTGCTGATTACAAGAAACACACAGGTTACAGCAGCACCACCTGGTGGGCAACCACAGGGTTTTGGGCCTTGGTCTTTATAGGCCTGGGCTCGTGTTACTGCACAAGTTGAAAAAAATGAGTTACATGCTAGAAATACTTTTGTCAGCTTTTTCTCAGGGTCAGCAAGCTCTCTCACCACTGGCTTTGAGGATACCACTGGTGAAGGAAGCCGGGCCACAGTCTGCCACAAGCCAAACCATTACCTAGGATGACTGCCACTCCTGGAACAGGCAAAGAAGGCCGGACTCCCATGGCAACCTCCCCTGCCCTAAATCACAGGACAACACCAACCGATGCTTTGGAGCAGACAGCAAATGCATCCCCATTCCCCTAGACCAGTGGTCACCAACCTTTTTAAGCCCAAAATCACCGACCTCGGCCTAGGTGAAAGGCGAGATCTACCTATTGCAGAATTGAGTGAAAAAGACGGCCCATACAATGCTTCCAATTTGAGGCCTTTTATATAGGCTAATTGCATCTGAATTACTGTTACAATGAAGGCTCCATATTCAGCTCACGGCATATAGGCAGGGGTAAAGTGCTATTGGGGGGCGGACCTCACCTTCTCAAGGGGAGTCCGGGGGGATGCTCCCCCGGGAAGATCTTTTTTTAAATATTGAAGTTGAAAGCATCAATCTGGTGCACTTTGAGAGCAACATGAAGAGATCTATGGATACCTCTCTCAGCACCCATATGAAACAGAACTGTAAACAGATTTTCTTTTTCTTTATGGATATTTTACAACTCACATTCAACTGTATTCTTGTTTTACTGCCATATAGTAGACTATTTCATACCTGTTTTTCATTTATTCTCTTATTGTTTGTATAACTATAATGATCATATGAAGGTGTGCCGCGGAAATAATCTTTTGAATAATTTGTGACAAAACTGTTCTAAACACTCAAGAGTCATTTACCTCACCTGAGCCCCTCAGTCTGACAGGAGAGGACCCTCCTCCAGCTTGTTGTGGAAACAGCTCCTTATGTCCGTTAGTGCAGCTAGCTAACCAGATGCTAACATCACGGTCCCCGCTAGCACCGGTCCCTCTCTCTCCCTCACTCCCTCTCTCCCTCACTCCCTCTCTCCCTCTCTATCACACTAAATGCGCTATCGCCACACACACACAGAGCCGAGCTTGAATGACACAAGCACACGTGTATTTCCATGCAACTCTCTGATTGGTCTGGTCTGTTGCCTCTGTTGCGTTCACTGAACACGGGAAATTACAGTCCTGCCGTCGTCTCTTGTGTCATGATGAGGTTCACGTAAAGCACGGTTAATGTATTATATTATTGAGGTGTCTCAAATATACGTCAATCAAGTGGCACCTGCTAACGGGTGGTGGATGATAGGTTTACATCTAAAAACGTATTTTTCAAACATTATTATTTTAATTTTACCACACTCGCGATCGACCGGTCGATCGCGATCGACTGGTTGGCGACCACTGCCCTAGACAATACACAACTTCCAGTGTCAGTTTCAGAGGAAAATGGAAGAACACCCTCACTTATGTACGAATCCAAAGCACCTGTGTCTCTCAGTATCTTAACAAGGAATTTATTGTCACTTCCTTGCAAAGACACATAACCTTGACGTATGAAAGGGGCATAACCTGGATCAAATTCCTCTGGTACCAGGGAGGGGCGAGGCTTCACCTCCTGCAGGGCTAGTCCCAAGTTAGAAACCACAGCAGCAACTGGTTGCAGGGTAGAATGAAGTTTAACCACAGCTATAGCCTCATCCCTAGCCTCATCCCTAGCAACCTTGTGGGCAGTATGGAGTTTAACTGCAGCTATAACCTCCTCCCTAGCAACCTTGCGGGCAGGAGGTGCAAGGGCAACAGGCCTGGGAACCTGGCCATTTTGGAGTCCCTTGGTTTTTCCAGTGACCATTAACCAAACCAAAGTTGCAAGTATTTAGATCTACTTTATCCCTCCAGCTATGCACGGACCTTTGCTCCGACCCTAACACTTCACCCACTTTACCTCTGGGGTCACCAGACCAGTCATTTCTGCTCCCCCAGTCAAATCTCTCCCCTGAATGAATCTTATGTGTTAAAGTGTATTCATCAACTAACACCCCAGCGTCTGTTACATTTTTAACCTTATGCTCATTCAGGTACGTTGCAACACGTTCTGGAAGGACATCTTTGAATTGTTCAAGGAGGAACAGTTCCCTCAAATCATTAAGATTTACTACTTCGGAAGCCGTGACCCATCGATTAAATTTCATCGTCAGCTCCCGAACAAGTTCCACATAGGTCTGTCCTTCTGACTTCCTTAGCTTCCTGACCTGCTGACGGTAGGCCTCAGGCACCAACTCATAAGCTTTTAGCACTGCAGTCTTCACCCTTAACACTAGAACCGCCAACGGGTACATTTTACCCGCAGCTGTTTTTTTATTGTATGTAACTTTTTTTCAATAAAATATTAAAGTCTCCCAGTCCGTGACTTTTCCTGAAAGTGTGTTATGTAACACCCTGTGTTGTTAAAAATGGTCAATATGAAGTCCGATTGAAAAGATCGCCAAAACAATGGCTATTTATACCTATTTCAGCCAGCGGGTAATATTTACCTCATAGAAATGCAGCGCTCCTCGCGCTATTGATTTTGCGCGTAAACATAAACATGACGTGTTGCTATAGCAACGCCTTTTGTCTACTGCTGTAGATAGAGAGAGAGATTGAGAGATAGATAGATTGAGAGAGATAGATAGATATATTGATAGAGAGATAGAGAGATAGATAGATATATAGATTAATAGATAGATAGATAGAGAGAGCCGGTTATATTTCCAAAATGGACAAAAGAAAGAGACTCATGAAGGAGGCACTAGCGTTGCTAAACCGTCTGAGCGAAGCAGAGTCTGATGGTGGGGAAGTATCAGGACTGAGTGATGTGTCCTGGGTTTGTTCTGCCTCTGATGGGTCATCTGACAGCGATCCTGAGCCTCCACGGAACGTGAGGCCGTCCCACCCTGATCCCCCGCTTGCAGATGGGCCTACTGTACCAGCCCATGCAGAAGGTATGATGATTCTTGTTTTTTATTTCCTATTTTTCTACAAATCGTAGGCTATAAGATATCAAGGCATATAGATAATGCCTTTTCTTTTTACAAATTATCTTTTCATTGCCTTTCGAGGATGTAATATTATCAAATAAACATTTATGAAATATACTTTAGTCTAAAGTAGTGTTTTCCTCTCTCCTATTTAGTGTGTGCCACTGAGCCGTCACCAGCCCAAGAGATCGGGAAAGATGGCACAGTGTGGACGATCATGGAGCCTTGCGGAGGCGCAGGGAGAGGGCAGATACAGAACATCCTCACGGAGTCTGCTGGCCCCACACCACACGCACGTCACAACATTACTGACAAACTCACAGCATTTATGTGTCTGTGTGATAATGTAATGTTGGAGGAAATCCGTGATTGTACAATTGCTGAAGCGCGGAGAGACAGAGCCACCTGGGATGTCTCTATTATGGAGCTGAAGGCCTTTATTAACCTTCTCCATGTGAGAGGTGCATATTGTGGGAAGAACAGTGAGATGGAGAGTTTGTGGTCCGAGCAGTGGGGCAACGCGTTCTTCAACGCAACAATGTCGAGGAACAGGTTTTGGGAAATCATGCGCAATCTGCGCTTTGATAAAAAGGAGACCCGCCGGTGCCGGTTGACCACCGACAAGTTTACGCACGTGAGGAAGGTGTGGGATCGTTTTGTCGAAAATTCAATCGCGTCCTACAGGCCAGGGTCCGACATCACTGTGGATGAACAGCTATTCCCGACCAAATCAAGATGTCCATTGACACAGTACATGCCCAACAAGCCGGACAAATTTGGCATCAAGTTTTGGCTGGCAGCTGACGTTGACAGCAAATACATGCTGAATGGCTTCCCTTACCTGGGAAAAGATGCCAGCAGGCCAGCAACACAACGGCTAGGAGAGAACGTGGTGCTGAGGCTGGTGGAGCCCTTTGTTGGTAAGGGAAGAAATATAACCACAGACAATTTCTTTACCTCCCTCCCTCTCGCCAAAGCGCTTCTCGCCAAAAATACCAGCCTAGTGGGAACCATCAAGCGCAACAAGCGGGAGCTCCCACCCTCTGTGCAAGGGAGATCTGAGCTGTTCAGCACCAAGGTGCTGAAGAGCGACAAAATGGTGCTCTCAGTCTACCAGTGCAAGCCGAGGAGAAACGTGACTATACTCAGCACGCAACACCAGCATGTGGCCATCTCCACAGAAAGAAAGAAAAAGCCAGAGACTGTGGAATACCACTCAAAAGTGGGGGTTGACGTGCTCGATCAAATGGCTCGCCAATATTCGGTGAAAGGTAGGCTATTATTGTTATTATTGTTATTATTATTATTATTATTATTATTATTATTATTTTAGGCCTTTAGAAAACACTGCATTGGTCAATCGTTTTGACTAAATCCTATGTTTCTCTCAGGTGGCACGCGTAGATGGCCCGTTGCTGTCTTTTATAATGTGCTGGATCTCGCTGCCATCAATGCCTGGGTGCTGTACAGGAGCTGCATGAGCCAGGAGAACATACCGAGAAGGGACTTCATGCTCCAGCTGGCACACGAGCTGCGCGTTGAGTGGATGGCATCAAAAGCGCCACAACTTGCGGACCTGCCCTTCAGCGGTGCTGGTGCAGAAGAGCGCAGGAGAATGACCTGCATGGTGAAGGCTCACTGCATGCAGAATAAAACGTTCTGCAAATGTGTCAAGTGTGGGGATGCTGTGTGTGGCAAATGCACAGCCAAGGTGCTCAGTGTTTGCAACAATTGTGTTGAGTGTTTGTGAAGCGTTGTGATCGATGTTTTCGTTCTTATTGTTCTTCTTCTCTGATTTTTTTTGTTATTTGTATACGTTCTGTGTTATCTGCTGTTCAATTATATAACAAATACATTATTATATTAATTTTATATTATTGTCATGTTGTTTTTTTATGAGTAGAAGGCTATCAGACGATATGAAGCATTTTTACCATTACGAAACACAAGCCTAACATCAAGCATTTATTAGCGAGAGTGGGTAATATTTCTAAAATAGATTATGCAGCGATCCTCGCGCTGTTGATTTCGCGCGTAAACATAAACATGACGTGTTGCTATAGCAACGCCTTTTGTCTACTGCTGTTCCTATAGATAGAGAGAGAGATAGATAGATAGATAGATAGACAGATAGACAAATAGATAGTTATAGATAGAGATAGAGATAGAGATATATACCTAAACAAAACACAAGTCTAACACCAAGCATTTAAATCAGCACTGTAGCGATATTTTATACTTCATGCTATCTGTACAAACTATATAGCCTAATATGAAAAGCTGAAAGTCCACAGCTTATATTGGTATACATTTCATCCCTGTGCGATCAAAACTCACTGTTCTGTATGGTACATTGTACCTTGGAAATCAATAGCAGGTAAACTTTACCCGTTGGCGGTTTTAGGTATACAGCGACCTCTGGCTGTTCTAGTGTTAAGTAATTTTCACTGTCAGCCATACTTAATGCAGAAAATGCTTATTGAGCCCTACCAGTTAACACACACTGTAACAGCAATGTTTTCTCTGAATCAGACCACTGTCGTCTTTGGCTAAGTCGCTCAAAAAGTCAAAATAAAGAATCTACAGTCTTCTCCTCGAATTTCGGTAACAACCTCAAGTTATAAGCTACATCAAAAGTAGCTGGGGACAGAAGAAAGCTTACCCTCTTGGATGAGGTCCAACTTGTAACGCTCTTGTTGCAATGCAGCTTCCCGCACCACTGTAGTTAACCTTAAACACTCCATCTCAGTTTCCTGTTCACAAGCTCTAGCCCGGTCCTCACGAGCACTTGCTCGTTCCTCACGTTCACTGTCTTGTTGGTACTGCAGCAGCATTATTTCCTTTCTCTCTTCAAATGTCATTTCACCAAAGTCAAACAAAGAAAAACCTGCACTTCTCTGCCGCTCTGGATTTATAGCTGCCTTCTCAGCCAACTCCTCCTCGGAACCATCATCGACAGCCACTGCTGGCAGAACTTCTTGCAATAAAACATTTTTCCAGCAGTTTCACACTGGGACACTTAACAAAATCTGTCAATGTAGCCATGATTATGCAAACTCCCTTGAACCTGGTGCACAGACACCTAAAAATATATATATTTGTTTCACTCTGGAATACCTCTCCCCTGGCTAACTGCCTACCCAATACTAGCTATCTTGTCTCACCCTAGTCCTCATGCATGCCACGACAGGTGTTTTAAACACTTACCCAATGACCCGGTAAAGCCCCAGCGAAGCTGTTACTCACCAAGACAGCAACGGACGTGTACCCATGAAAAAAAAAAGTCGAATCATGTTTATGCACAAAGATAACAAACCAACAAGCTCCCCTAAAGGAGATGTTGCTTATGCCTATCAGGAAAGGTCATTCCAAAGCTGCTCCTTAATGCCCTACACCAGCAACAAACTGTCTAATAATCAAGGCAGACAAATCAAGTCAACACATATCACCTGGTTCTTGGATCCCGGACGAGCCTCCATATGTTACAAGCTGGCTCTGCTTGCAACATAAGGACAACAGTTCCACACAGGAGTTGCCCAAAACAATCATTTATTTTACCCCACACAGTAGTTACAACCAACAATAAAACAAAACAGAGGAGCGGTGTCCTGCTGCACCAAGCAGGGCTGCTGAGAGAGAGCGAGAGCCTGTTCTGCAGCCCTCTTATATACTGGAATCAAGGGCCACAGGTGGGTCCCATCACTGTTGATTACAAGAAACACATACAGCAGCACCACCTGGTGGACAACCACAGGGTTGTCACAGTTTCATTACCACGTTACTTAATTAAAGTATCCAATTTGAACCTCTTCAGAGACTCCATTTGTCTCTTTATTTTAACCTTCCTCCTGGACGTGAGAACAACAAACACAATCCAAGGTGGCGTTCCGTCGGAACTTGTTCTTTGGTGTCAGTTTGGTGTGTAAGGACCTTTAGGTGAAGCTAAGAAGATTAAATAACCGTTACTGGAGGAGGTGGAGACGAGTTCACAACTTTCTGCAAGGCTGTACATTTGTTTTAATTTCTTCAACTTCAGTTTTACTTAGTAAACAAAGTAAACTTTGAGTTTATAAATGCCAAATAAATGTTTGCCACACTCCGTATCAAACCTTTTTATCAACCTCCTTCTTTAAAGCTCTTCAGTGCAAAACCACCTTTTATGCAGTTGAAAATTAGGCATGGCATAATATAAAAATGTCATGTCACGTTTATATTTGCCAGAACAAATTAGTAACGAGAAACAAATAACAATATTGACCTAATAATCATCAAAATAAGCTATACACTCTTGAAAAGGCCCCCAAAATGTACAAGGATCACAATACCTTGCGTTGTGTTAAGCTATTGCTATTGCTTCCCAGATATAGATAATATATCCATATATCCCAGATATACAGAAAAAACAATCTTAAATTAGATAATAATAAACAGGCTCACTCTTGATAAATACAATGTAAATCGGGCTATTTTTCACTTCATCAAACTTGTTTTTCAGAAGATATTGAAGTCTCTATGAAGCCGCATGAGGACTTTCTGATGCAATGAAGTGCTTCTGATGTCTTGTTCAATCAACTGTTAACTTGAGAACATAAGAGAAAGCATTGCTGCAATGCACTTATGCTGTATTACCCCGCTAAGTTTTCACCGTACTACAGCAATCCCACCTTATCAAGGTAATCAATTTGCAGCAGCCTGCTTACAAAATCAATAAATGGTTTAGATGCAAAGTACCATCTCCCAGTTATGCTGCCTGTATATTTATTTTGACAGTTAATAAAAATGGCAGCTCAGGCAATTTGAAAAAGAATAAAAATACAGAGGCTCATACTAAAATGACATGTCTGCAGCCGTGTGCTCTTCCAAGATCTAATCTATGGATCGGATTTTACTATTTTTTAGCTAAACCATACCAATTTAATACACAAACACCAATAACAATACATACGAAATTGTGCTGAGACTTTCCATCAGCTCATTTATTAAGGTCAGGAGGTTTAAGGCTACACTATTGAAAATGGTACTGCTGTATGCATTTGAATCAGCAGTGACACAAGTATAAACAAACTGTAGTTGTGTGTTACCTTTTATTTCTGCAATCAATGATTCAATAAGTTTTGATGTTATGAATTTTATAAATTCAAGGTTATCTGAAAAAGACAATAGTTCTTCAAAGGTCTTTCAGAGTGATACAACTTTATGTTTTGGCTTAGTTCCTTTTAGATATATTAAATTGCAGCTGGCAGATAAATGCTTTTTAAAATATGAATTAATGTAATCATTTATCAAGAAAATAATTGACAAATGTTATGCTACCGCTTTAAGCATTAAAGTATAGGAATACCAGGAGCTGTGTCCCCTTTTAATAAACATACCAACACATATTTTGGGACTTTTTCTTCTTCCTTCCTGTCCTTTCTATTAATGTTGTCAGGGTTGAGTGAAGCAGGCAGGACCCAAATGCAGATTACACAGAAAATACCTTTATTTCAAGGTTTACACGGTGACAAACAGAACACTACCCCGTGAACACAGTCACAGACAAACAAGGAACTAACAATGAAAGACAGAAAAAACAGAACTTAAATACACACAAGACTAATCAAAGAAACAAGAGACAGGTGAGGAGGGAGGAGAAAGCACAGGGGGGACAATGTGAACACAATCGGGTAATCAGAAAGGACGGAACACAGACATAAAGCAATAGGCAAGACAAGGGGTGAACAATTTTCAAAATAAGACAGGAAACCAAAGACAGAAAAAGACAAAACAAAACAGACAGATCGTTCCCTTGGTTTTCATTTTTAAAATCAAGTCACAGAATGAAAGTAGTCGCCTTAGCTTATTTTGTTATGAGATGTGAATTACTGTTCAATTTAGTTGATGTAATAATCGTTTGGTTTCTTTTACATTAAAAACAAGCTACAATTTTCTAAAGGTCTTGTGTTTTTTTTTCGGGGGGGAGGCCCTTTTTCCAGTTTGGAGCAATAGCCCCTCCAAATGTCTGTGCACGTCCCTGCTCTGGACGGAACATGGGCTGGTGTCAGAGGGACCCCCGACGGAGCAAGGGCTGGTTTCGACAGGACCCTCGGCGTAGCACGTGTCAGCGGGACCCCAAACAGGACAGGATCTGGTGTAGGCAGGAAACCCGGTGGAGTACGTGTCAGCGGGACCTCCAACAGGACAGGATATGGTGTTGGCAGTGTTGACAGTTCTGCTGTGTAAGTGGCCGTGTCATACCTGACCTTTGCCTCACCTTCCTCTATTAAGCTTATCATTGATAAAAAGATGCTAAATTGGCTGTGAATGGAAAGGATGTATGTTTCCTTCTTATTGTTTCAGGCATATGAAACCAGGCATGTGAAACTAGATAGAACATTCTGAACATTTGACCTATACACACTAAAACATTTTAGATGGTGCAATAAAAGCGTAACAGTTCCAGCTATCATTCTAGAAAGGCGCTTGTAGTTTTTGACCCCTTGATATCGGTTACAGCGGGTATGAAGACAATGAGGCACAGGATGCAGGTGACCTACACTCATCAACTTCCTGGGCCAGCGAATCGTAGAGACAAGCTGGCCTTTTTTGTTTCCGTTAATAAATGAAGTCTCTGTTAATGAATTAAAGTTTAAAGTTTGCATATTTGAAATTGAAATGTTTTAAAGAAAATAATTTGATTCTAAAGTCATGACATTGACAATGTGTTCGGCTCTCATGAAAAATGTTGATATTCCCTCTCTTTAAAATTACATATCAGTATTATATAATTTTGTATTTGTTTAATTTGTAAACCTTACATTTTTTAATGTTCAATAATTAAAAGTTGAACAGTTGTGACCTCCTTCTGACTCAAAGAGAGAAAGGGAGATGACCCATGATGAAGAGAGGGAGGAGGAAGAAGACTATAAAGAAGAATGGAGAAGAAGAAACGTGAGGTCTTGGGAGCTTGGAGGTCTTGGGGGCTTCTTGGAGGCTTCTTGGGGGAAGTTCTCGAAGGCCCGGGCCCTGGCCTTGGCTTGTGAACATGTTGCTATTGTATTTTGACTTGGTGTCTTTATTATTTTTAATCCTCAATTTTTGTTAAAACCTTAATAAATCCAGTTTGTAGTTTGTACACTTCGACCCAAAACTCCTGGTCTCTCTCTCGTGGTATCTGCTTGGTCTTAGATTGAGGTAAGAATACCCTTCCTTGGAAAAGGCTGACATTAGTTGATAATTTGGAATTAAATTGTTTAAGGGGGATAGAAACTCTGCTAAGGTTAAACTAGCATGGCTTCTGGGGCTCGGGTTGCTCGCCTGGACTTGCGACTCCTTCTCTTAGGAGCCTTTTGGAGGCTCCGTGGACCTCCAAAAGCCAGACGAGTACCCGAGAACGGCTCCTGGACAGGAGCAGGAAATGGGGAAGAAGCAGAGGTTGACTCCAGACGGAAGACACCGAGAAGTATGGTGTCAGGTTGGGAATTGGGAGGCAAGGGGCTAGCATGCCTGGGGCTAGCAGGCCGGGAATCACATGTCGAAAGGAACTCCAAAATCCAGTCAGGTAAGAACTTCACTTGACTTGACTTCACTAAACATGGATCCACTGTTGCCACCTGTTGAGACTCTGCCAGAGCAGCCTCTTTCTGCTGAACACTGGACGCTCCCCTTCACCTACCATAGCAGCAAGCCAATGAAAAGGTAAAATTGAGTAAATCCACCTCAAATGGATCATCTGCCAGGTCCATTTCTGGTTATTTCCTTCTGTCAGGGTTGAGTGAAGCAGGCAGGACCCAAATGCAGATGACACAGAAAATACCTTTATTTCAAGGTTTACACGGTGACAAACAGAACATTACCCCGCGAACACAGTCACAGAAAAACAAGGAGCTAACAATGAAAGACAGAAAAACCAGAACTTAAATACACACAAGACTAATCAAAGAAACAATAGACAGGTGAGGAGGGAGGAGAAAACAAAGGGGCACAAGGTGAACACGATCGGGTAATCAGACAGGAGGGAACACAGACAGAAAGCAACAGGCAAGACAGAGGGCGAAAACTTTTCAAAAATAAAACAGGAAACCAAAGACAGAAAAAGACAAGACAAAACAAAACACAGACGGATCGTGACAAATGTGCCATTTTTCAGAAGACAGAAGCTTTACCAATGATAAAACCATGACATATTTTGATTATTTCCAAACCAGATTTCACCAGTGAGTCTGAAATTGGAGCACATTCCTGGCCATCCACATTCAGGTCTTGCTCTGAAAGGGACTGGCTTATGCAAAGTGCCTCGAGGGACTCTCTTTCAGTCTTGGCCATCTCAATAGGTGCAGAACCCACTTGGCTTTCCACAATGTCAACATTTTGCCCATACACACAAACATGGTTACAGCAAAGAGTGAGGTGAAATGGGTTCGTTAAGCAATGCCTTAATGAAGATATGTTAAGAGCGCAAGGACCAGCCTCTGGTAAAATTAGAGAGAAAGAAGAAAAAAACTCAAAACGAGAAGAGGGACATTAAGAGATTGTGAAGAAAACTGGGACGGACAGAGAAAGAACACCAAGTTTTTTTAACTTGTTTTGGTTTGACAGAGATGCAGTTTGAAATTTCTGATATAAATGAAGAACATATTATGTTAATATTGTAACAAAAAAAGGTTGTGACATCAGGAAGACTCAAGGAAATAGATATTAGTATGCAAGACAAAGTATGACTACGTATTGTGTGGCCTCTAAAAAGTAAAGCAATTCACAAGGTTGGTGTGAGCTGAACCTTGACATAACAATTAATTTCAAAGTTGGAGACTATCTTAGTCACACATTTCCTTCGGGAGGCAAGTTGTGAACAGCCCAAGGCGTACATTGCTTTGGGACTCCCACTGCCTCCCAGGATTCAACACTAATGTCCCTTGGTGCACCTCTTCCTCATTTATCATGCTATCAAGAAACCCCCCTAAGACTATGTTTGAGAAGCTCTGAAGGTATTTCAAGAAAACCCTCAGGAATTTATATAGATACGGATGAAAAGGTGTACAAGCTTCAGCCTTATTCAAAATATCAAATTATTCCTTCACTATTGATAAAATGGCACAGTGTGATCTTCCAAACTTGAAGTTAGCGGTAATGTAAGTTGAAACATTGCCAACATATTTTTCAGCTCTAAAACTTGCTTTACCAATACATTAACAACAAAACTATTTTGAAGACTCTTATTGATTCAGTTACTACATCCTGATCTGCATCTGTTGCTAAGCAATACATGGACAAGACATAACTTAGCAAATACATATTAATAACCTAATTAATGTCAGTGAAAAGTGTGTTGCCTGGCAATTATGTCTTTGGCACAAACAATACTAAACTTTTAAGCTGGGTAAAATCAATAAATGCTGCCAGGCTGTAACAAACGTTCGTACACTCAGTCGGGGAGACGTTAAGAGCAAAGATGATCGAATGTAAGCTTGTGTGGAAGCCGGCTTATTATTCAAATCAACCACTTCTGAATGTATATAAAACCCTACCTGGCAAAGTGTGATAATGTACTGTAAGTCCTTTGCTTACTTTAGAAACAAGAAAAGAAAAAAGGAAAAAACAATGGCTTTTTTTAAAGCCTATTGAATGTTTCATCAACACAGGAATGAATAAATGTTGACTTAATTAATTTAGCTGTTTATAACTCAATGAAACAGGTCTTCTATTGAGACTTGTAGCACCTTCCTGTATTTGCTTTGGTATATTTGTACGCACACTGAGCCTTTTACCTCCCCCTTCGTCCTCATAAGCAACTCTTAACCTTTCTCCAACTCCCACTTGTTCAACTAACGTCAGCTTGCTTTTTCAACAGTATTATCAACACCAAATTCAGATCCGATAGATAAGTGGCGAACTGATGACCCACTCTCGTTCAAAATCAGTATTCTGTTGTGGGTTTGTAAGGGAGAGAGGAAAGATACAGCAAAAAAGGAAATACAGACATATTCAGGTTGAAGGTTATTACAACACAGCACACAGTGGCAAATAATGTGCTTCACATTTTTAAATCACAACCTGAGCACCCAGGTGAAATCTAATCTAATGGTAGAGGCTGTATTCACATGATACACGGTACAACGGCTCTGTGCCGACGTTGCATTTCTATGGAGAGAGCGGTACCGCCCAACGAACAAATGATTTCAACTTTGACCTTGTTACTTGTGACCTTTCAACACGCCACCAATCAGACAACAGCTGTGTGTAACGGTCCAAGCAAGCAGAGGCAGTTACCATAGAAACATTCTTATTGTTCTTTTTTCAATAATGACCGCCTCGCTGCACATAATCCTGCATGTCACACGGCCATTTATTAACTAAACCAACGACTGGACTCCCAATATTGATTGGAAATTATTTTATTGATATAAAAATGCTCTTATTAATTCCGCTAAGAAAAAAAAACTCTCTCACCCGGCGTACCAAGACAGCACCGTAACTTAAAATGGAGGGCAGCTCTGATAGATGTTTTCTGTAACTGTCAGAGTTTATTCAGTTTCCTTTCCACTAGTCCTTAAACAATGCCAAAGCAGCCCACACTGTGTTCGAAATTAGTGTTTACTTCCTGTCTGCTTTCTTCTGTTGATTTCTCCGATGTCCAATGCTCTGTCTTTAATCTCATCCCTTTCATCCCTTGACCCTCGTTAGCAACAGTGATGTTATGCTTAGTAGCGCTGTGTTATCGAGTATTAACAACCTCCAAATTGACCAATCAGAATTGAGTATTCTACTAAGCCGTGTGATAAGTTCAGATAATAAGTATAACATATAGGCACTGCAAAGAGGGCAGTTAGGCATCACTTCCTCCCAGACAGTCTGGGGACTGGCAGTGATGTTTTGTAGTATAATTACAATATTTCATCTTTAACACTAGAACCGCCAACGGGTACATTTTACCCGCAGCTGTTTTTTGATTGTATGTCACTTTTTTTCAATAACATATTAAAGTCTCCCAGTCCGTGACTTTTCCTGAAAGTGTGTTATGTAGCACCCTCTGTTGTTAAAAATTGTCAATATGAAGTCAGATTTAAATAAATCCCCACAAAAAATTCCATTTTTACCTGTATCCGCCAGCGGGTAATATTTACCTCATAGAAAATGCAGCGTAGACATGACGTGTTGCTATAGCAACGCCTTTTGTCTACTGTGGTTCCTTATAGATAGAGATAGATAGATAGATAGATAGATAGATAGATAGATAGATAGATAGATAGATAGACGAAATTATTCGGTACGGGCCCTTCGGTTCGGTACACATGTGTACCGAAGTGTACCGAACGAATATAACGTTAAACGTAAAAAATTGAGAACGTGAACAACTTTTTGGAAGTAATCTCAGGTGCTGCGTCGCAGCATTCAGAGATTTGCTCACATTGGGTTCAACGCGTTATAGAGCGAGCAAGTCATTTCATTGGACGAGAGGTATACTATGAGAGCTGGTCAGAGGGATGCGTTCAAATGTAGTCAGTAATTTGAGGAACTGGCGAAATGGGTACACGCAGATAAAGTTGAGCTCGAAAATCATCCAGCATCATTGAAGTCTCCGGTTTGGGAACATTTTGGTTTCGCAGTTACGTACAAGGATGACGGACAAAGACAGGTGGACCGAACCAAAGCTGTTTGTCGGCATTGTTCAACTAAAATTGGTTATGCGGCTGGCAATACATCAAACTTGCACACTCATTTGAAAAGGCATCACCCGAACGTGAATATCACCGGTACCAAAAGAAAAAAGACTGAAGTGCAAACCCAACTCCCGCTAGCATTTAAGCCTCCACCACTCGCAAACAGTTCAGACCGAGCCAAAGCTATTACAAATGCCAAATATCCTTATGTTGCCATGTTAGCAAAGCGCTACCTGGCTGTATCTTCTACCTCTGTTCCTAGCGAGAGGGTGTTCTCCACAGCAGGAGACATTGTTAGTGCCAGCAGATCTGCCCTTTCGGCAAGCAATGTGGACGAGTTAATTTTTCTTTTAAAAAACATGAAAATACAATGACAAGCAAGTCATAATGTCAAACTGGCTGCTTAGGTACTAGTACAGTACAGTTCAAATACAGATTATTTCAGTTCATCGAAATGCTACACCTTAATGTTTATTTTATTACATTTTGTATTTATTTGAGTTAATATTCACAGTTTAATAATAATTAAAAACCCAAAACTAATAGTTTATGTTTTGTGGCTACTAGTACAGTAACGTTCAAATACAGATTATTTCAGTTCAACCAAATTCTGCACCTTAATGTTTATTTTATTACATTTTGTATTTATTTGAGTTAATATTCACAGTTTAATAATAATTAAAAACCCAAAACTAATAGTTTATGTTTTGTGAGTACTAGTACAGTAAAGTTCAAATACAGATTATTTCAATTCATCGAAATTCTGCACCTTAATGTTTATTTTATTATATTTTGTATTTATTTGAGTGAATACTTTATTCACAGTTTAATAATAATTTCCCAAAAAATATATATATCTGTTTTGTTTTGTGAAAAAAAAATCCGCTGTACCGAAAACGTACCGAACCGAAGCGTGACCAAAAAACCGAAATGTTTGTGAACCGTTACACCCCTAATATATAGATAGATAGATAGATAGATATAGATAGATAGATAGATAGATAGATAGATGGATAGATATATAGATAGATAGATAGATTGATAGAGAGAGAGATAGATAGACAGATAGTTATAGATAGTGTAACATCTTGGAGAATACAAGATCTTGGATGACTGAGCTCACGTTGAGGACGTAATGCATGTGTGCAGGTTACGTGCCAGTTGAATAAAGATGGACACTCGGAATGAGAGAAGTAGTCCGCGTCGTCTGTTTATGTAGACAATTATATGTCCACAGAACATTACAGATAGATCTATAGATAGATAGATAGAGAGAGAGATAGATAGATGTGTACCTAAACAAAACACAAGTCTAATACCAAGCGTTTAAATCAGCACTCTTAGCGATATTTTATAATTCATGCCATCTGCGCAAACTATATCATATGAAAAGCTGAGAGTCCACAGATTATATTGGTATAAGTTTCATCCCTGTGTGATCAAAACTCACTGTTCTGTATGATAAATAAAAGAACATTGTACCTTGAAAATCAATAGCGGGTACATTTGACCCATTGGCGGTTTTAGGTATACAGCGACCTCTGGTGGTTCTAGTGTTAAAAATGTCACTCCAGCCTTTGTATCAACACATGTTTATTATTTCAAACTCATACAAGAAAATCTAAAATATGATTAAAGAATCCCTGCTATTGACAGTTTACTGACCTTCTCTTAATCTTCCCAAATCCAGTGACCTTTCTAAAGCTAGATTACCTTCATCCCCCGGTTGTTTATACATAACTTCAGACACCACACATTCTGCATATGGGTACTATTAATCTGCAGAAGAGTTTTAGTGCAATGCTAGTTAAACTCAAGATCACAGCAAGTGGCCAAAAAACAATGTTTTTATGTATTTTATTGTATCCCTCTTTAATATAATTCAATTCAATGTACTATTTGTCTTTGCATTGTTTCACTGATCTTCAATCTTTAAAGTATGTAACTACGCTAAATAATTATACCAAAGATGTAATGAAAAGCACATTTATTTTCTGGATGACAAAATAGAGACCATTGAAAGAAAGACATTGTGCCGTTCTAGCGGACAGACTGATCAGTTGGAGTGAAAGACAGGACACCCATTATGACACAAAGTTTGTTTAAAAAAAAATATATTTAAAAGAATCATAAATCCTTGCACTGAGTTTGTCTTATATTGACACCATGATTTTGCTAAGACTTTATGGGACTTTATTGCCCAGATTTTGTAGATATTGATGTTACATTATCATTTATATTGTTCAGATTACATTTTTGGTTAATGATTAATTAATGTGTTAAAAAAAAGATGTTAGAATCTGGAAGGAAAGGAATATTTAATAATTGAACTGCCCAATCGTTACTGTCTGTACCCATAACTCATGTTTAACACGCGGTCAAATTGCAGTCTGATGGTACTGATAATTCTTATAATCAGAATACAAGCTAACCGTAACTGGTTAGCAGGAAATACGATTTAATGTTTTTAGCTGCAGTTGAACATGTTAATCTTTGCTGGAAAGTATGAGATAAGATAAGCCTTTATTGATCCCTAGAGGTACAATTTAGGAAAGAAATGGAACAAATGATTGCAATTAAGTGCCCCTTTTTGTCCTTTAACAGAAAAGCACTAGCTGGCTTTCAGGAACTGCTCGGAGTTCAGTGCCCCAAAAAACGTTGACACGGATACAAATTCTCATAATCGTGTTCAGGATAACAAAAACATCAAGAGACTAAGACGCAAAATAATTCTGACTTTTTTTGCACAGGTGGCCAGTCATTTAGATTTCAGCAAAAGACCGCTGATGTTGCTGCATCCTTCTACTATGAGCCACTGAGTCCCTTCTTAAAGGAAAGAAAATATTCAGAGAAAATATTAGACTACATGGAGCCCAGCAGGGAAATAGCCAAATCATACTGACCCTGCATGACAATGTGCCCGTAGGCTGTGTTCTCATGGTGACGTTATAGCATAAATAAATAAAAAGGGCATTCTTAAGGAATAAAATGAGCGTGAAGATGTATAAGTGTTTGTGCTGAGCTTCTCACTCAGCCAGCAGCTATATTCATCGCAGTTTCTATAATGCTCTTAATAAGCATCACCCAGCAGCATTTTCTCAAAAATAATCGATGTGAATAATCAATGACTACGCTTTAAGGGAAATTCAACAGCAGATATGTTTGAGCTCTTACCATCAATCTATGATCCCACTGCATTTGATGATGATTAAGTGATAATATGCTGCTAATTCCTACATTTTCTCTACAAATACGTATACATGTTCTTCTCCTGGCAGTGTTAATAAAAATCTAAACCATAAGTCATCCCACAATGTTTGTGAATAACCAACTATTGGTTTAGGGTGCGGGAAAAAAACGTAAAAACAATGCACATATTTTGTGGAGAAAAAAAACATGGCACTGACTATCCAAAAGCGAAGTATCTAAGATACTGTATTTGTCACCCATCTGCCAAGTACTTTTTTGTTTGAGTGCAATAGCTCTGAGGTTTAAAGTCTTTGCAATCTGGTTATTGAATGGAAACCAAGTGCTGTTGCATAAAAACATAGCATGTAGCTCAAATGTGAGTGTTGGTCCCCCTAAGCACCTCGTGTGGCGGCCTCTGCATGAATTGGGTTTGAATGGGTTGAGGCTTACTTGGATATATAAAAGCGTGAAGACTCAAAAAGTGCTTTAGAAATGCAGACCATATACCATTTAATGTCTTGAAAACATACTTGTGAACATATTGCACTTTTGGATAACATTTTATTTCCATTGGCTGTGCTATTACATTGTTTTTTTATATTAACAGTATGTTATATTTGTCAGAATGAATGTAATGAATTCGCATGAACATGTTGTTATCTGTGCCATTTCAAATACTGTCTTTGCATTCAGAAACATCCCTGTCAAAAAGAAAAGCAAAAATATAGGCTTTCGCCAAAATGTTTTTCAACTTGATGCTTGACCAGTTTCTGATTTGTTGCTGTCTTTGGTCAATCCCTTGAGGTCTGATTAAATTATAGCCAGCAAACCTTGTTGAGGAGAAAACATAAAGCTGCAGTAAAAATATGCCCTGTGTCCCCTGCTTTATGTATTGCATTTTGCTTCAAATATGCTTTTCTCACCTTTTCAGGGAAATTTCATTCAAAATAAGGTTATCAAATAAGTATGTTTTTTTTCCTCCCCGCTTTGGCTGAGAATCTCTTTTCGCCCTGCCTTTTAGAGATCACATCTCAGCTCAGATACAGGATTACTTGTGTAGAATTAGGAGAGGATTAGACAGGGGAGAAGAGGAAATGATATGCTCTGTACATTGGCTCAGAATAAGGCTAAAGACTTTGAGATGTGAATTTAACTGTGTCTTCACTTATAGAGCCAAGAAAATCAAATAAACTGTGAAGAGAAAAAAAACAGTTTTATCTATTATTAAACGTTATTATCTCTGAGTGAGATCTTACTGAGTGGCACAGTAAGCACAGTGTACAAAGTATAACACAAAGGAGTTAGATCAGGCGATTTGTTCCACAGCTCTGCACTCACACACAACGTATGCAAGTTAATTGGGCTCTGTGACAAATTGATTCTTATTACTTTGGTAATGTGTCTGTAGACATTATTTCATGACATACAGTAATTTGACATTGTGCGTTAGTTTCGAATTAAGCTTTAACAATGTATTGCCAAAATTGTGTCATGGCAGTGTTTTAAGTACACAGGGAGAGCTAGGGGCGGGGGGTGGGCATACCACGTTTTTTCCGGCATGTTTAAGAGTAATCCCCACTATCACCTACACAGTATAGTTATGCACATGTATCTTCTTTGTTTATTCAGGTTAAAAGGGTTTACAGTTTGTCCATTCACCCACTGTTTCTATGTAGCGTCTCCATGTTTCCATGGCAATTCTAAAAGTTCCAACTTCCGGTTGTTATTCAGCATGACCTATCTATAGCACATTACATAAATTACCTTACACACGTACATAAATTACCTTACACAAATGAGAAGTCTTGATTAGAAAGAGTTTATGTTGGCAAGGGTTTTTGTCTATTTATACTTTGACAGACCCATGTTTAGACCTGCTTTTGATTCTTTATGATAAAGCTGGGATAAAACCTCCATACTTAAAGAGCCTGTGACACGAGTTTCCCCCATCATCCAAACCCATCAATTTGAGTAAATATTGTCCCCTTGAAAACCTTTACTGAACTGATTTTGGATATTTGTACTTTGATAACCATTAATCTACCCTTCAATGTTGACCATTTTCTGGATCTTCTCAGGGATTCTTCAAGTCCCGCCAAATTACGACATCATTGCGGGCACAGCGCTCCAGCTGCACCATTCAGGATCCCAGCATCTGCATGCAAATGCACAATGGCGCACACAGCAGCAAACTCAGACAGCTCAGACAGTTTAATTTTGAACGTGTCTGAGAGCTCATATGAGGCTGAAGGATCGGTTTATGTTGTATCTGTTAGAACAGTGGTCACCAACCTTTTTAAGCCCAAGATCACCGACCTCTGCCTAGGTGAAAGGCGAGATCTACCTATTGCAAAATTGAGTGGAAAAGACGGCCCAGACAATGCTTCCAATTTGAGGCCTTTTATATAGGCTAATTGCATCTGAATTACTGTTACAATGAAGGCTCCATAATCAGCTCACGGCATATAGGCAGGGGTAAAGTGCTATTGGGGGGCGGACCTCACCTCCTCAAGGGGGGTCCGGGGGGATGCTCCCCCGGGAAGATTTTTTTTTAAATATTGAAGTTCAAAGCATCAATCTGGTGCACTTTGAGAGCAACATGAAGAGATCTATGGATACCTCTCTCAGCACCCAGATGAAACAGAACTGTAAACAGATTTACTTTATCTTTATGGATATTTTACAAATCACATTAAACTGTATTCTTGTTTTACTGCCATATAGTAGGCTATGTCATACCTGTTTTTCATTTATTCTCTTATTGTTTGTATAACTATAATGATCATATGAAGGTGTGCCGCGGAAATAATCTTTTGAATAATTTGTGACAAAACTGTTCTAAACACTCAAGAGTCCTTTAGCTCACCTGAGCCCCTCAGTCTGACAGGAGAGGACTCTCTTCCAGCTTGTTGTGGAAACAGCTCCTTATGTCCGTTAGTGCAGCTAGCTAACCAGATGCTAACATCACGGTCCCCGCTAGCACCGGTCCCTCTCTCTCCCTCACTCCCTCTCTATCACACTAAATGCGCTATCGCCACAAACACACAGAGCCGAGTTTGAATGACACAAGCACACGTGTATTTCCATGCAACTCTCTGATTGGTCTGGTGTGTTGCCTCTGTTGCGTTCACTGAACACGGGAAATTACAGTCCTGCCGTCGTCTCTTGTGTCATGATGAGGTTCACGTAAAGCACGGTTAATGTGTTATATTATTGAGGTGTCTCAAATATACGTCAATCAAGTGGCACCTGCTAACGGGGTGGTGGATGATAGGTTTACATCTAAAAACGTATTTTTCGAACATTATTATTTTAATTTTATTTTTCTTTCTTTTGTTACTTTTTTTTTTACGGTCAACGATCTACCCGCAGCACACTCGCGATCGACCGGTCGATCGCGATCGACTGGTTGGCGACCACTGT
>NC_136912.1:24216979-24329807 GCF_949606895.1 Notothenia rossii | reverse complement strand
TTCTACTTTTACTCAAGTACAAGACCTGAGTGCTTCTACTTTTACTCAAGTAGCTACAAGATCTATGTGCTTCTACTTTTACTCAAGTACAAGATCTGAGTACTTCTACTTTTACTCAAGTACAATATATATATATACTTATACCACCTCTGTTTATAGCCTATGAAAAAAACTATTAGAAATAGAAGGCTAAAGCTAACGTTAGCAGATGGTGACAATGTATGCTAGCTAGCTAGCTCAACGATTCCTTAAATAATATTGCCACAGAAAAACTTTTCAGTTCACATCACGCTCTGCCGCTCCAACAGGGAGCTCTGCTCTGAACACCTGAACGGCCCGTTCTAACAGCTGTTCACCAGCGGTCCAGTCTGTGCCACAGTGACCCCGGACGCACAGTTAATATTAACGAACGCACCCTTAGGTAATGTAGCTGCTGAAGCTAGACCATCATGTCGGAGCAGCAGAGCCTTATTATACATCCACCATGAGCAGAGCCGACAGGCAGGAAGACTCGAGCACACAGCTCGCACTTCATTATAATATATATAAAAAAGAACACCATGCGTGTCATGATGGCACATAACAGCTCACGGCCGCAGATTACTCCGGGTCCCAGACCCCCCCATACCCCATAAATATTTGTATTGCAGATCTACATGAATCACACAAACGACCTATTTTGGATTCAAAACGGCGAATTTCGCCGAAAGGTGACAAGTTTGCATCACTGAACATAGACAGAGCACAACTGAAACATAACATCTGAAACGATGTAACAACATAATAGACTTTGTGGGGATGCAGCTTGGGATGTGAGGAGTGAGGGACGCGGCTTAGAACGGGCGTGTCGCCTGGCAGGACAGGAGAGTGTGTGCACCAGTCTGCCTTGATCTATGAATTCATGTCCGTGACACTCACTGCTGCCCACAGCTGTTTTATAGAAGGAAACCTCCTTCACTTCATGAAAGTGTTTTAACCACACACACCTCTACTACACACACATGACGGGTGTTATTTTCCCCATAAGGAACAAGTCCCTGCAAATTATCCCGCTTATTACATGGCCACATTCTCAACAAGGTAACGACATGACTCCCAATATTAATTTAAATGCTTTTATGGATTTAGAAAATGTTTTTATTGATTTAAAAAATAGTTGTATTGATTTAAAAAATAGTTGTATGTATTGATTTAAATTGACATGTATCCGCTCAGAAAAATAGTCCGTTGTTACCGTTTTTTAAACAGTCTGAATGAAACGGCAGCTCTCAGCTGTGTATTTACACAACTAATGGCCCATCAACCACAGCTCTCTCCCCCCCTGATCTTTCTTCTCCAGCAGCTAAATTAACTGTAGGTTACTCTGAGTGACAAGCTTACAGTTAGACACAACACTGTCATTGCAAGTGACCCTCAGTTAGTTGACTTTTATGTTCAACTGCTACATTTGTTACTGATAAAAAAGGGCTTCTACTGTACCTAATTACCTTAACACTAGAACCGCCAGAGGTTTTTGTATAGGCCTACCTAAACCTGTCAAATCCCACTATTAGAATGCAATTTTTAACAACATAGGGTGCTACATAACACACTTTCAGGAAAAGTCACGGACTGGGAGACTTTAATATTTTATTGAAAAAAAGTTACATTGCACACACACAACACACATCACACAAATTGACCCGATTGGCGGTTCTAGTGTTAAATAAACTCACTAATTAATTAAACCAGTTCAATACGCATTATTCTTATTCTTATCATTCTTTATGAGTGCTGAAGTAGTCTTAAAATCAGATCTGTTTTTTAAATGAAATCTGACGGCAGGCAGTTAGCTCTGATCACATAAGATAAATGCGCCACACCTAATCTGGCCATTCAGCCACAGAGGTCCCTCTATACAAATCAAACTGTAGACGGTGTGAAAGCACCTATTGTTTTAAATAATGGTCGGAATGTGACCTGTGAGCCTTCTGAATTACCGTGGGACAGCACATTCTAAACTAAAATGTTCAATCAATAAAGTAACATCTTATCTTATCTTATCTTAATAATATCTTCATATTAATAATAATAATAAATCATACAGTATGTGTCCGAAAGGGAGCAGGAGGAAGCAAACACAAAAATATACAAAAGATATACTGCATATTAAAGCAAACGATTGTAAAGGTAAAAGTATGAGCATAACAAATAAAGAAGTGTAATGTAAACATTTACATTATAATTATGATTATTTAATATATAAAGACTATATATTATTGAATTACAAGATTAGATCTACTTTAGTTGATCTAAAATATTGATGTGTTCAAATGCTCTTCAAAACACAACTGAAAGTCCATGAAACTTGTCTTTCTGTATTTGTGAATGAAGCGCCATCTCCTGGTTAAAACTTGAAATTGAAAGTCTGGCAACGCCCTCTTGGAAAATAGTGGGAGGGCTTAACATTCCTCTATACTGGTCTTAGGCAGGTCGTAGGCAGGAAGCTGTAAGCTGGAGTCTGAAATTCAGTGCTATATCTGTATGGGGCATGGCTACAATGGGTGATCTGTTTGGTATTTTAAGCACAAAACTTTACAGACATGTTTTGTATAGGTATGGCCCTACAATATATTTTTCCAATATAGCATGATAGGTCCACTTTAATTTTCATCAGATCTTTTTTTCTTTTCAAATCTTTTTTTTTAATAATGGGGCACAGGGTTCGGTCCGGATTGATTTGCAGTTCGGTCCGGATCCGGACCTTGGTCCGGACTTTGAGAAGCCCTGATGTAGTGTATATAGCTTAACAGCCAGATAAACTCCCTCCATACACCAAGACTCTGAAGACGTGAATCCTTTGCCCACAGGTTTAATGATATAAGGAAGGTGTGAAACTATGATCATTTCTACATACACAAATATGCACAATGTATATAAATCAACACAGCTTTAACATGCATTGAATTGCCTTGTTATATTTACTGTAAGCCTTTTAATGTATTTATTGTAATTCTAGAACTTAAACAGTTATAAATGGCATCATATTTTAAACATATAATCAACCATTTGTACATTTATTCATTTAACTCTCCTTGCATTAACCTTGTTCAATATTGAGACAACTCGGAAGATCTCCAGCATTAAACATCACAGAATACAATATTTTCAAAAAATAATCATCTGTAATTATTAATAACATAAACATAAACAATACTTACATACGATGCAATCAAAGGCATTAAGATGTATGCAGATGTGACTGGATTTCTTACAAACAAAAAGACATTGCTCACAGAGCCAAGCTTTGCCTATTTCCTCTCTAATGATCATCTGACACACCCATCTGATGATGTCATCCTGATTCTTAAAGGGACCACGACTAGGCACAAAAGGCACACAAAAAATAGCCCAGAAAATGCAAACAAGAGTAAACTTAGCTGTAACAGAACACATGTGTTATTTAGGGAGCCAGTGTAAGGGAGCCAGAACAGGAGTAATGTGGTCCCTTTTCCTAACTCTGCTTAGTACACGAGCTGCAGCATTTTGAATAAGCTGAAGCGATTTAACTGACTTCTTGGTACACCCTGATAATAAAGAGTTACAATAATCCAGCCTTGATGTAACAAATGCATGGACTAGTTTCTCTGTATCGTTTTGAGGTAAGATATGCCTGATTTTTGCAATGTTACGTAGATGGAAGTAGGCAGTCCTTGAAATTGATTGTATGTGGGCGTTAAAGGATAAATCCTGATCAAATATAACACCAAGATTTCTTACAATCTCACTGGAGGCCAAATGAATGCCATCAATAGTTAGTATATCTTTAGATAATTTGTTTCGTAGATTCGTTGGGCCGAGTACAATAACTTCAGTTGTGGTCGTGTTTAACATCAAAAAGTCTAAGGTCATCCACTTTTTTAAGTCCTTGAGGCAGTCTTGAATTTTATTTAGATGATTAATTTCATCAGGCTTGATTGATAAATGTAGTTGAGTATCATCCGCATAATAGTGGAAATGTACAGAATGATTCCTTATAATATTGCCTACGGAAGCATATATAATGTAAACAAAATAGGTCCGAGCACTGAGCCCTGTGGCACTCCATGGCTAACTTTGGTTTGCATGGAAGATTCATCGTTGACACGTACAAACTGAGAGCGTTCAGATAGATAGGACCTAAACCAGCCTAAAGCAGTTCCCTGTATGCCAACTAAGCGCTCTAGTCTTTGCAATAAGATGTCATGGTCGATAGTATCAAATGCAGCACTGAGATTGAGCAAGACAAGAATAGAGACAAGTCCTTTGTCTGAGGCTATTAGAATGTAATTTGTGACTTTAACCAGAGCTGTCTCTGTGCTATGATGTGTTCTAAAGCCAGACTGAAAATCTTCAAATAAATCATTGTTTTTTAAGTAGGGGTGTAACGGTACATGTACCCGTACCGAAATTATTTGGTACTGGCCCTTCGGTTCGGTACACGTGTGTACCGAAGTCTAACGAACGAATATAACGTTAAACGTAAAACATTGAGAACGTGAACAACTCCTTGGAAGTAATCTCAGGTGCTGCGTCGCAGCATTCAGAGTAATTTGCTCACATTGGGTTCAACGCGTCATAGAGCGAGCAAGTCATTTCATTGGACGAGAGGCATACTATGAGAGCTGGTCAGAGGGATGCGTTCAAATGTAGTCAGTAATTTGAGGAACTGTCGAAATGGCGAACGCAGATAAAGTTGAGCTCGAAAATCCTCCAGCATCATTGAAGTCTCCGGTTTGGGAAAATTTTGGTTTTGCTGTTACGTACAAGGATGACGGACAAAGACGGGTGGACCGAACCAAAGCTATTTGTCGGCATTTTTCAACTAAAATTGGTTACGCGGCTGGCAATACATCAAACTTGCACACTCATTTGAAAAGGCATCACCCGAACGTGAATATCACCGGTACCAAAAGAAAAAAGACAGAAGTGCAAACCCAACTCCCACTAGCATTTAAGCCTCCACCTCTCGCAAAAAGTTCAGACCGAGCCAAAGCTATTACAAACGCAAAAATATCCTTATGTTGCCATGTTAGCAAAGCGCTACCTGGCTGTATCTGCTACCTCTGTCCCTAGCGAGAGGGTGTTCTCCACAGCAGGAGACATTGTTAGTGCCAGCAGATCTGCCCTTCGGCAAGCAATGTGGACAAGTTGATTTTTCTTTAAAAAAACATGACAATACAATGACAAACAAGTCATTATGTCAAACTGGCTGCTTTAGTACCAGTACAGTACAGTTCAAATACAGATTATTTCAGTTAATCGAAATGCTGCACCTTAATGTTTATTTTATTATATTTTGTATTTATTTGAGTGAATATTCACAGTTTAATAATAATTAAAAACCCAAAACTAATAGTTTGTGTTGTGAGTACTAGTACAGTAAAGTTAAAATACAGATTATTTCAGTTCATCAAAATGCTGCACCTTAATGTTTATTTTTATTATATTTTGTATTTATTTGAGTGAATACATTATTCACAGTTTAATAATAATAAAAAAATATATATATATTTTATGTTCTGTGATAATCTTTTCTGCTGTACCGAAAACGTACCGAACCGTGACCTAAAAACCAAGGTACGTACCGAACCGAAATGTTTGTGAACTGTTACACCCCTATTTTTAAGTAATCACACGACTGTTTTGCGAGTGCTTTCTCAAGAATTGTTGAGAGGAACGGAAGATTAGAAATAGGTCTATAATTGGCTAAAACCTCTGGATTGAGGTTGTGCTTTTTAGCCTTACACAGGCTGTTGTTATGCCTGCTGTGACGTTAAGTTACTCCGATATCCGCTTGTAATTATGCCGTTACAAGCTTCAAAGTTGTATTTATCATCTGAATTTTGCCGAAACATGTTTAATATTCTGAAAGCCAAGACTTTGTTTATTTGAAATCAGATGAAAACAAACTGTAAAGGACCCCGCTGTGTTATCTATGATTACTATGCACCTTACATTAATAATTTCAGCAGGAGGGAGGGGGAGCTGTGCTGCAGAAGAGCAGGGTGCTAGTGAGAGGTGCCTGTCATCTTCCCTTTACAAGCTTCAAAAATGTATTTATCGTCTGATTTTGGAAATAAAAGTTTCATATTCTGAAAGCCAAGACTTTGTTTATTTAAAATCAAACAAAACACAGAACCCCGAAAAACTATTTGTTTACGCAAAGCCACGTTTATTTTGAAATGAGCCGTTGCGACTTCCGACTGATTTCGATAAAGCGGGTCACATATAGCAATATCCTGTAAAATTATGTGAAAACATGAATAAAACTACACATCTTCAGATGTTATACATACATAAGTGTCCTACACTAATAACACAAAGTTATTATGGTATTGTATGCAGTGTGTACCTTGTGTGCACCGCCTAATGGTTAAAGTACGTTATTGAATAATTTTTTTAATATGTTATATCTGATGAACAAAATATTAACAGTACTTACAAAATAGGGGGAAAGTAGAAGATCAATGATAGAAATATAGAATATAAAAAATCAAGAAGATACGGTAAGTCAGTGGTCACCAACCTTTTTAAGCCCAAGATCACCGACCTCGGCCTAGGTCAGGGGTCTGCAACCTTTTTGACCAAAAGAGCCATTTTGCTCCTTTTTCCCCCAATTTTTTTTGTCTGGAGCCGCAAAACATATTTCATAGCTTGATAGCTAATAAAGTTGTATTTATTGTTATATCAGACAAAAACTACAGTTTTTTTGCATTTATTAGGCTATTTATTACATTATATAAAACTGTTAACCTCTAATAAGAAACAAAGAACTCCTATAAGGAGAATTACAAATAATACACAGGCCTACTTTAAAATAAATTAAACACAGCACTTGGGGAGTCCTCTGAACATTTGAAGGAAAAAAAAATATTATTAAAATGGGCCCACTTTGAAATAAATAAAACATAGCTGCACCCTAAAAAGAATTAAAGGTAGGGTAGGTAAGAATGGAGAAACCAGCTCGAGTGCGCTAGAATTTGAAAATACACAACCGGAAAAAATAGGCCTCTTCCTTCAGACTTTCTTACAGAGTCCCTCCTCCAACACATACGAACGCGCATCATCAATGAGGCCACGAGATAAGTTTGTGCACAGATGGAACAGAGATGGAAGGCTGACAGGCAGGTAGGCCATCCAATCATTTGGTCGGCTAAAATGATTGGTCGTGCTTTTTACAGCGCTACGGCTTCCACAGATGAATTTTTGTATGTATTTATTGTCAAAGCATTTAATATATTCATTGCTATCGGGACGTTAAGAGCATTCCATGGAATATAACAAAAAGTGTTTTCTGAAATAAATTACATACCCCATTGAATTATGACTGAAGATCGTCAGCTGTCTTCCTCTCCCGTGTTGTTCCTCGATACGTAAAGGCTGCAGCACCTTTGACAACTTCTCTCTAGATATCAAACATACCGGTAAACCAGCATCGTTTGCTGTGAAAGCATATAACTCTGTCCACACAGAATTAAATCCTGTGTTCCTCCGGTACTTTTCTTTGATTTATCCATAGTTCGCTCATCGAGCCGGGGGTCCCCGCGCGAGTGCCTCCAAGAAAAGGCGCTCGCGCGGGACCGTAGCAGGATGTGAAGCATATTTTAGTTGACCTAATTAAAACCGTTTTGTTTTTTATTTATGTGTCACAGTATCACCTCAAAATACAAGATACGAGACATTTTCAACCATGCAACAAAATATAAATAGTCCTACAAATACTTTTATTTTATTTCCTTCTTATTTTTGTCTAAGCTCAAGGGAGCCAGAGCAGAGGGCTTAAAGGGCCGCATGCGGCCCGTGGGCCGCGGGTTGCCGACCCCTGGCCTAGGTGAAAGGCGAGATCTACCTATTGCAGAATTGAGTGAAAAAGAAGGCCCAGACAATGCTTCCAATTTGAGGCCTTTTATATAGGCGAATTGCTTACTGTTACAATGAAGGCTCCATAATCAGCTCACGGCATATAGGCAGGGGTAAAGTGCTATTGGGGGGCGGACCTCACGTCCTCTAGGGGGGTCCGGGGGGATGCTCCACCGGGAAGATTTTTTTTTGAATATTGAAGTTGAAAGCATCAATCTGGTGCACTTTGAGAGCAACATGAAGAGATCTATGGATACCTCTCTCAGCAACCGGATGAAACAGAATTGTAAACAGATTTTCTTTTTCTTCATGGATATTTTAAAAATCACTCCCCTTTTAAACTGTATTCTTGTTTTACTGCCATATAGTAGGCTATTTCATACCTGTTTTTCATGTATTCTCTTATTGTTTGTATAACTACACTAAACAAAAATATAAACACAACACTTTTGTTTTTGCTCCCATCTTTCATGAGATGAACTCAAAGATCTAAAACATTTTCTACATACACAAAATAACAATTTCTCTCAAATATTGTTAACAAATCTGAAAAATCTGTGATAGTGAGCACTTCTCCTTTGCCGAGATAATCCATCCCACCTCACAGGTGTGGCATATCAAGATGCTGATTAGACAGCATGATTATTGCAAAGGTGTGCCTTAGGCTGGCCACAATAAAAGGCCACTCTGAAACGTGCAGTTTTGCTTTATTGGGGGGGTCTGGAGGGGTCCGAAAACCAGTCAGTATCTGGTGTGAGGGTTAGGATTATTGTTAGGGTTAGGGTTAGGGTTAGGGTAATGTTGTGAATCGAGTGGCCTGTGTTCATCGTCCATAACATACGCCTGCCCATACCATAACCCCACCACCACCATGGGCCACTCGATTCACAACATTACCCTAACCCTAACCCTAATCCTAACCCTCACACCAGATACTGACTGGTTTTCGGACCCCCCCCAGACCCCCCCAATAAAGTAAAAATTCACGTTTCAGAGTGGCCTTTTATTGTGGTCTGCCTAAGCAAACCTGTGCAATAATCATGCTGTCTAATCAGCATCTTGATATGCCACACCTGTGAGGTGGGATGGATTATCTCGGCAAAGGAGAAGTGCTCACTATCACAGATCTTTTCAGATTTGTGAACAATATTTGAGAGAAATGGTTATTTTGTGTATGTAGAAAATATTTTAGATCTTTGAGTTCATCTCATGAAAAATGGGAGCAAAAACAAAAGTGTTGTGTTTATATTTTTGTTCAGTGTATAATGATCATATGAAGGTGTGCCGCGGAAATAATCTTTTGAAAAATTTGTGACAAAACCGTTCTAAACACACAGGTGTGGCATTCACACCAGCGCTTTTCTCTTTCTAGCTCCGAGCTAGAGCTTTTCTGGTTCAGCTCCGGTTTCCCTTTTCTACTCCTGCTCTATTCACACCGCCCAGAGCCCGATTGGTGCAGCCGCTGCTGCGTCATGACGTCACCGTTTACATCGCTGATTTGCTCCCCAACGGCGCTCACAACAACAACAACGGGGGACTGCGTCGGGTCGATGATCGTGTTGCTTTTAATCATACGAAGTCAGATTAAATAAAATAACGACTTCTCCAAGCTTATACTTTTCTCCAGAGTGCCGTGGTTCATTGTTTATGAATGTGTTTCAGCGGCATTTTTAATGACCGCTGCAGTGCTGCTCGTCCACTGGAGTTTATTCTCCCATTAGCTCCGGGTTAGCTAATACTTTAGAGCGGCCTCTCTAAAGTATTCATTGTCTGACTGTCACACAAGCAGCTGATACATATCCCCAATTCCCCTTAAGTGAATGTGTGTCAGTCTGAATTGACGCTGTTTGGCATCACAACGCTGTTGTTAAAGTGTCTCTGGTATAAAATGGGTGATGTTAGCATAGCAACCGAAGCTAAACTGACTACTTGCTATTGCTATCCTATTGTGGCATAAGCCGTTTTCTACAGGCACATTTTACCGGCGTATTTTTCATTATGATTCTACTTGTGATAGTCGGACATGACAACCTGTGCAGCCCATGTATTGATTCCATCCGATAGCTGCTATAATACAAAACAAAACATCTGCCTGCTCTCCACAATGATCTATAACAGTGAACGGATGGTCAAAGTAAGGTACAAATAAACAGAATCACACGAAGCCTGGTTAGTGTTGCCTGACTTTATAAAGTGTGTTTTTTTTAAATAAGTGTGTGGTTGCCTTCTAGTCACTTTGCTCAGCACTACTGTTTGTAGGCAGGCATGACGAGACTCTTCAGTCGACCCATGTTTAGGGGAGGTGGGTTTAGTTTCCTGCATGCCTCGACGTAAGCGATGCCGCCTCTTAGCTCCGAAGTTCTTGCCGCTAGACCGACAATTTTTTTGAGCTGGAAGTGAACCGGATTCCGGAGCTAAGAGGTGGCGCCGCTGCGGTGTGAACAGGAAAAAACGGTACTTTTCAGGCTCCAGCTCCGAGCCGGAGCTGAAAACGCGTTGGTGTGAAAGGGGCAAGAGAGTCCTTTAGCTCACCTGAGCCCCTCAGTCTGACAGGAGAGGACTCTCCTCCAGCTTGTTGTGGAAACAGCTCCTTATGTCCGTTAGTGCAGCTAGCTAACCAGATGCTAACATCACGGTCCCCGCTAGCACCGGTCCCTCTCTCTCCCTCTCTCCCTCTCTACCTCTCTTTCTCTCTCTATCACACTAAATGCGCTATTGCCACACACACACAGAGCCGAGCTTGAATGACACAAGCACACGTGTATTTCCATTAGGGCTGTGCATCATCACTGGTCTCACGATTCGATTACGATTATCCTGTCAACGATTCGATTCTTTCGATATCCCGATGCATCACGATGCATCACGATTCATACCAATACCTTGCATCCTCAATTTTTTATATTACTGCACATGGCTTATTTTTCATCAATGCATACATGCAGTAAATACATATGAACTCTCTTTTTATTATTTAGAAAGTGCTTCAGAAATCAAAAACATAAATGTCTTGACATTAATTTATAAACCAAAATAAATGAATTGTATAGGTCTAGCCTCCCTATATCTGTGTGTGAAGTTGTTCCATCCTCAAAAACAAAAAATAATGCTTCTGCAGTCTAGCTGCAGCTTCTAGCAACAGTCTTCTGTTAAAAAAAGGACACTGAATGTCCTGAATGTGGCATCACACACAGGACTTGAGTCTGAACACAGCAGACAACAGGAGTATTTACAATAGCATATACAAACAAAAATACTGCATGTGGGTGCACACTTACATTCTCTGTCTTACTGTTACATAAATCCCATGAATGTATGAGATTAAGTTAGCTTCATTATATCTGGGTGATTAAGTGAATAATAAAGTTTCTATCAGGTTACTATCAGTCTGTCACTCATTATTTTCAGGGAGGGGGCGGGGTTTGGAGGAACGGAGAGGAGACGGTGATCGCGGAAGCTTTTTTCCTCCTGCCTTCACAAACTATACACACGTATATCGTCTGAAAATTGCTAGAGGACATCTATACTCTGCAATCCAAGACTTAATTAAGTCCACCAAAAACCTGAAATGATTGTAACGCGATTATTTTTGAAAAACATAAATCCCTGTGTCTCTGAGCCGCAGCGACAGAGCGGGTCCTTCTGCTGTTGGTTCTGGACTGGTGTTCTTGGTGTTCTTGTGTTGGTGGATGAAGCAGACTGCTCCGTGTTTGGTGTTGCTGTGCCGCTGTCACGTCCCTTCCCTGATCTCTGCGTCACCGACCGATTTGATATTAAAATGACAGAAAAAAAAACGTTATAGTAAAGCCGCGGGCGGAAAATCAGGAAGCAACGTTACTACGCTATAATCGATTATCTTCCTTCACTGCATCGATACCGAATCGTCCACGTCCGCATCGCAATGCATCGTAGAAACGATTATTTTCAACACCCCTAATTTCCATATAACTCTCTGATTAGTCTGGTGTCTTGCCTCTGTTGCGTTCACTGAACACGGGAAATTACAGTCCAGCCGTCGTCTCTTGTGTCATGATGAGGTTCACGTAAAGCACGGTTAATGTATTATATTATTGAGGTGTCTCAAATATACGTCAATCAAGTGGCACCTGCTAACGGGTGGTGGATGATAGGTTAACATCTAAAGACGTATTTTTCAAACATTATTATTTTAATTTAATTTTTCTTTCTTTTGTTTTTTTAACGGTCCGTGATCTACCCGCACCACGGTCGATCGCGATCGACTGGTTGGCGACCACTACTGTAAGTGATCTCTAGAATAAAACAGTTTAGTGCCGGATGTACAAAGATATTAATAGGAGGATGTGCAGAACAGAAAATGAATTGACCTTTATTTAAACATTAAATAATACTTTAGGTTAAGGTCTTCTTTTAAATAAGAAAAAAGCTTTGGGGGTATCTACAGATAAATATTAAGCCTGACAAAGTACTTAACGTCTAATATATTGCTTTCCTGCCATGTTAACTATGTTGAAGCACTTATTTTAACTCATATTATATGAATTATACTCTTAGAAGATGTATGTAGATAGTATAAGAAATGTGCAGAATATGACAGTTTAATGCTGGAGGTATACACACATATTGATAGATGTCTTATAATGCACTGTTGAGTAACCTGCGACCCAAGTTTTTCATTCATTGCATAACTGCACCGTAGTTGTGTTTATGATATGTCAATAAACCTTTGAAAATCTTGAAATCTTGAAAGGGATGTGCAAATTAGCAATTATATACAGTTTTTAATTAAAGAGCCTGTGACACGAGTTTCCCCCATCATCCAAACCCATCAATTTGAGTAAATATTGTCCCCTTGAAAACCGTTACTGAACTGATTTTGGATATTTGTACTTTGATAACCATTAATCTGCCCTTCAATGTTGACAATTTTCTGGATCTTCTCGGGGATTCTTCAAGTCCCGCCAAATTATGTGTGACGTCATTGCGGGCACAGCGCTCCAGCTGCACCGTTCAGGATCCCAGCATCTGCATGTAAACGCACGATGGGGCACACAGCAGCAAGCTCAGACAGCAATGACAGTTTAATTTTGAACGTGTTTGAGAGCTCATATGAGGCTGAAGGATCGGTTTATGTTGTATCTGTTAGAACTTTAGGAATTAGGTGCGTCAATATGGCCGATCATACGGTCATGTAGCCAGTGGTGGACTAAAAATCATCCTGGGACTCTCGACCGGCCCACTTCAGTACCGCTAGTAAATTGTCAACGGAGGGAGTGGGGGATGTGCTAGTGACTTATCCAACCGGCCCACTTCGGTACCGGCCCATCGGGATGGCCAGTCCGCCACTGCACCCAGCCCAGCCCACGTAAACTGTCAACGGGGGGAGCCTCGCTGCGGGGAAACGGTGGACCTAGTGTCCCGATCGGAGTGGGAATAATAATAATAATCCGTTCATTTTATCCATTAATTTCCCCAACATTGTGGTAAAATAAAACACACGTTTAATCCATGTTGGTGTACTACTACAACCAGTGGTGTATTGGGGATTTTTTTACTGGGTGGACGGGGTGGTGGGTGGACGGGAGACACTATGGACGCGCTCGTGAACGGGGGGGGGGGGGGCTTGGGGGACCTCTGTGTCGCCTGTCAGCGCAACTTACATGATGCCGTTTTGACAATATAATAATAAAGGGCGGTGCCGGCTGTCGGCGAACCGACCCGGCCTTTTTGCGCGACTATCACTCAAATGCCGGACATAGTCTCAATGTGTGGGACGCGCCGGGAGAAATAATAAAAATACTGTGTGTGCAGTCCCGCACAGTGTGGGACACCTGGTCACCCCACACACACGGTTCTGCCCCTCACACACAGTAATTTATTATAATTATGTGAAATCTGCCTATTATGTTTTCGTCATTATTACAACAAATACACACTTGCAACTGATAACAATGGCAATGATTTTAGATGTATTAGACTATTAAAAAAAGAAATCATGCTTCAAATAAGTGGAGGTACAGCGTACCCCCACGTCCAACGCCCACTACACCACTGACTACAACTACAAAAAGCATTGGTTTGTTTTCTCATCAGGAAATGCAGACCGGCTCAAAGAAACGATTTTTAAATCATCATCATCCTTACGATCATTTAATGTATCATATGTTCGCCGAATTGACATGAAAGCACTAATAAATGTACAGATGTAGCACTTCATTTCAGACGCCTACCTGTGCGGGTCCGTGATCTGCACGGGGTGGGCCCCTGCTGAAAAGGAAACCCCCCCCGCAGGACTTGATACGCCCCCTTGATAAATAAAAGTAATTTTAATGAAACCAGCTGCAATGGATCATGGATCCACCAGGGGGAGCCGTGAAAAACTGCCACACTAGAACTCATGTGAAATAAACAGCTGATAGATCTACAGGTATCTGATAAAGCGGATATTTGTTAAGATCCATATGTCACGGATAGGATCATATTCTGTGCTAAATAAGAGACATGTAATCATTTACAAAACATCACCATGTTTTTATTTAACAAAATAATGCTGTTTAATTCACGTTGGCGTAAGTACAAAACCATCGCTATGTTTTTTCATCAGGAAATGCAGCCCGGCTCAAACAAACGATTTTCAATCATCATCCTCACGATCATTTAATGTATATGTTCGCAAATTGAAATGAATGCACTTATACATGTAGTTTAATCCACGTGAGTTTACAACAACAAAAATAATCGCTTTGTTTTTATATCACATCCGACCGGAGGAAAATGCAGCACGGCTCTCACTACCGATAATCCTAATCCCACGGGCAAACAATAATATTTACAGTGTTAATAGTTTACTGTATTATTAGTGTCTGTTAAGCTTGGGTGCACATGAATCGCGTATGAACAATAAGTAAATCAGACTCGGTATTCTCTTCAGCATGTCTCCGGTAAGTTTATTCACAGACTGACAACAGTCAACGTAGTGACGTCACATTAGGACGTACCTTCATACAAGAACAGAATAACAGTGCGACTGCTACCGTAGTACACAGACTAAGGGCGTCATCAAATAATAATACTTAACACCCCCACTTGCTCTTAGCTTACTGGGTTACCTGAGAACAAAACAAAATAAGGCTTCTTTTTCTTTTACCTTAACTATGTTAACTCTTTGCCCTTCTAGGTGCCAAACATATCCTGAGCAAACCTCTTTAGCTTTATTTTGGTGGCTGGTTTTGTCATCACATCAGCGATCATTTGCTCAGTAGGACAGTATTCCAAAATTACCTTTCCACTATTTACAGTCTCCCTTATGAAATGGTACTTAATATCAATGTGCTTGCACCTTTGCCTGTTTACTGGGTTTCTGGCTAGTGCTATAGTACCTTGGTTGTCTTCGTACACCTTTGTTTGTGCATATTTGTATTTGTCTATACCTCTGAGTAATTGTTCTAAGTAGATGTATTCCTGTATTTCAAATCTCTCCAGTATTTTGCTCACATATCTCTTTTGAGACATTTTGACTTGACCTTCTGTTTGCTCAAAATCTATACCTAAGAAATATTTCAACTTTCCCAGGTTTTTCATTTTGAACCTTTCAGTGAGCATCCCCTTTACACTTTCCAATACACCCTCGTTGCTGGCTGCTATAATGAGATCGTCAACCCATATTATTAGGATTACCTTTTCGCTGTGCTTTTCTCTTGTATACACACAGTGATCAGCGGGGTTTTGTACAAAACCATTTTCAGTCAAACATGTATGTAACATAGCATTCCAGTTTCTGCCTGACTGCTTTAAACCATAGAGAGATTTGTGCAACTTGCATACTAACTCTTCACCTGTTTTTGACTGTTTCTCATAACCTTCTGGTTGTGTCATATATATTTCACAATCAATGGGTGCATGTAAATAGGCTGTTTTAACATCCATTTGGTGTAAGATTAAGTTCTCCTGTGCTGCCTTTTGCATGAGTACTCTTACACTTGTCATATCAGCTGTGGGTGAGAATGTCTCATCATAGTCGATTCCTGGTTTCTGACTGTAGCCTTTAGCTACAAATCGCGCCTTGTACTTGTCTGACCCATCAATGTCACTCTTGAGTGCGTAGACCCATTTACCCCCCACTGCCCGTTTGCCTGGTGGCAATTGGGTGAGGTTGAAGGTCTCGTTCTCCTCCAGTGATCTCATCTCCTCGTTCATGGCATTTTTCCACTGCCTTGATTTGGGTGACGCTATGGCGTCCTGGAAGGTTTGAGGAATGTCGCATACTGCTCTGTAACAAAAATCCATGCATGTTTGCAGTTTGTCCTCCGTATCGTCAGTCTCAAACTCCTGTAGGTGAGCTGGTCTCCTCCTGGTTCTGGGTGGGTTTTTTCTGTTTGGAGTCTCGGTGACTTTACCCGGCTGTGTACGTTCAGTCTGTTCAGGTAAAGTCCCAGAAGCACCACTTTGAGTATCTTGACCTGGCACATTTCCCACATCACATTCATCAACAACATTTTCATCGCTGTCCTTGACCCTGGGATGTACATCACTATCACCATATTCATTGTATGACTCTGGTGTTTGTGTTTCCTTTTCTTTATCCCCCTTTGTTGTGAATTTTACCAATCTGTGCTTTTGGACCCTCTCTGTGTCTGGATAATACACCAGGTAAGCTGGGCTATTTTTATCATAGCCTATGAAAACACCTTGCTCACACCTAGGGTCGAGCTTTCCCTTCACTTGTTTGTAAGCAAAACACACTGACCCAAATTTCTGAAGTTTGGATATATTTGGTTCTTTGCCTGTGAACAGCTCGTATGGCGTTTTCTTTGTGCGCCTACTGTAACACCTGTTCCTTACATAAGCTGCTGTCTGTATGGCGTAGTTCCATAGTTTATTTGGTAACTTGCTTTCTATCAGTAAGCATCTGCCCATATCATAGAGAGTTCGCCAACCTCTCTCTGCTGTACCATTTTGGTGGGGTGAATAGGGTGCAGACGTCTCGTGTCTAATCCTATTTTTGGTTAACAGTGCCTGGAAGTCTCGGCTTGTAAACTCAGTGCCGTTATCTGAACGGATACACTTAACTTCTCCGTAAGGTGCTATGTCTGCTAAGAACCTTTCTGTGGCCTGCACTGTATCACTCTTGGACCTTAGAAAATACACAAAAATAGTACCAGAGTAGTCGTCTGTAAAAGACTGTGTATATCTGTGCCCTTCTATGCTTGGTGTTGACATGGGACCGGCTAAGTCTGTGTGGACTAGTTCTAAGGGCATCTTAGCCTTTTTGTCTGGCTCCCTATTTCTCGTTTGGGTGAACTTGCCCTGTGTACACACTTCACACAACTGAGCTGGTTTGACTGCACTTCCTCTTATCTCCATGCCTTTCACTACACCTTGTAAATTTTGTACATCTTCGTAATTGCAATGACCCAAAATTTCATGCCAAGTTTGCATGTCGTGACACCCTTTACATTGGTCAACATTCCCCTCAACAGTTGGTAAGTAATACAAATTTACACTTTCATGGATGTCAAACCTGCTGCTGTCTTTGGTAACCATGTGACTGTCCCCTTTCTTGAAGGTGATTGTCGCCCCTCCGTTTGTTGCTCTTGCCACCGAAAAGATGTCATGTGGGTATGAGGGCATGTACAGTGCATCCCGTAGCTGTGCTCTGTGTTGTCGTCCGGCGTCGTCTAATAGACATATCACCGCCGTTCCTCTTCTCTGTGCTGTTCCATTGCACTTGGTCCCGTCAGCTAACTCCACTGAATGAGACTCGGGCTGGAATGAATCGTCGAAGCTTTTAAACTTTCCGATGTCGTTCACGATGTGGGATGTCGCTCCTGCGTCCACCATGATGCCTTTCATCTTCACGTTGTCTGGTGGTTTCCTGCTCTTTGTGTGCTTGGCCTTGAAGAGATGGTCTTGGTCGCCATTCTGTTCCTCTGCGACTTTTCTGGCACCATCTTCTCCCCCCTTTTTCTTACAGAGTGATTCATCGTGTGTATTCCTTTTGCAGTAACCGCACCACACTTTTCGAAAACATTTTCTTGATATGTGTCCTTTTATTCCACACTTGTAGCACGTCACATTGGCATCTTCATCTCTTCTGTTGCTAGCGTGCGTCTTGGTGCCTCGGCCTTGCCTTGCACATGTTTTCATCACATTATCTGTGGATTCTGCTGTGTTCATTTTCTCCGACTCTTCATAGACCCTTAATCTTCTTCTAAAGTCTGTGAACGTAACGTTATCTTCGTTCTGTGTTACATGGACGGCGAATGGCTTGAAGGAGTCTGGTAACCCATTTAGTATCATGGCTATGGTCAGTCCATCACTCATGGTCTCGCCTGCATCTCTCAGGGCTGTAATCACGTTCTCTGCCCTTATCATGTAGTCGGTAACACTCTCGTTGTCTGCCATGTGCAGCCTCGTTAACGACGTGTATAAGTTTATTATCCTCGGCTTGCTTTTCCCTGAATAATGTTCTTTCAGAATTTTCAGAGCCTTCCTGCCGTCATCTGCGGCCTCATGTCTTATTAGCGACAGGCTCTTATCATCTATCAGCCTTATTAGCTCAGCATAGCAATCAGCATTCTTCCTTCTATCTGCATCTAGCTGTTCTTGATCAGCACCGGTGGGCTCATGTAAGATAGTCTCTTTTAGCCTCAGAGTATGTAAGCAGCCTAGGAATCTTGTTTCCCAAAGGTCATACTTATCTTCACATCCTTTGAATAAGAGCTGCGGTGCCAGGAGATCTGTTGCTCTGCTTGCCATTTTTGCGCGCCAACTTTACCGCGAGGGCTACTAGCTTGCTAATATACTTCACTTGCTAAGCTAGCTTGTTAGCTTAATTGGCTAACGCGTAATACGTCGCGTAACACTTCTTCCGATAATCTAACTCACTTATCTCCAAGTCGGTTTGTGTCCAACTCTGCCTGGGCCCATAACCTGTTAAGCTTGGGTGCACATGAATCGCGTATGAACAATAAGTAAATCAGACTCGGTATTCTCTTCAGCATGTCTCCGGTAAGTTTATTCACAGACTGACAACAGTCAACGTAGTGACGTCACATTAGGACGTACCTTCATACAAGAACAGAATAACAGTGCGACTGCTACCGTAGTACACAGACTAAGGGCGTCATCAAATAATAATACTTAACAGTGTCTAATATTACTGCTATAACAATCACACATTGAGTTGTTAAAATCCGACTGTTTTTTTTTTTTTAAACTGTCTGAATGAAACAGCAGCTCTCAGGTGCCTCTCAGGTGTGTGTATCAGTGTTGGGACTGACGCGTTACAAACTAACGCATTACTGTAACGCAACTACCTTTTGCGGTAACTAATAACGTTACTAGTTACCTATTCCCATTCTGTAACGCCGTTATAGTTACTGTGATTTAAATTGGTTACACTGCGTTACATTATGTGATCCAACTGAACCGAATCTCCCTGCGGATGTAATTTACAGTTGAATACAGCGATGTCCTCTCACAGTACCATGGAAAAGTGAAAGTGACCAGAGAGGAGTGATGATTGGTTAACGTGGGGTAACATTTCAGGGTAAGCCAATCAGAGACAGAGTTGGGCGGGTCTTGCCTTATGGGGAAAATACACAGACACACAAACACTTGCTAACACACACACATACACGGCAACGCCCACCACCAGCACACACACTATGGCAGATGCAGGTATCAGCGAGAGCAGCAGCGCATTTACAACTTGGAGATATAACCACTATTTTCAATTTGTGGGGATAAAGGACGCACAACATATTACGGTCAAATGTAAACTGTGTGCAGGACAGAAAGCATTGTCCACATCGAATAACAGTAGGCTAATGCCAATCTCCTGAAGCACCTAAGTAATGTACATGGGGCTATAAAACTAGTCGCCAAAGATCCCACCTTCTCAACCACCGGCAGTGACCCAGATGGAGCAACACCATCTAAACAGCCAAAAAACGATTTTTTTAAATCGCCACATGTCACCCAGATTCAATTAAACAGATTGATTGCTGAAAATAGTTTGTTTGTCTTCAGTGTCAGTCTGACAGTTTATTATTTATCTAATTGTTACTGCCAAAAGAGGGTAGTTCTTGTTTAATTGTTACACTGCCAAAATAGTGTAGTTGTTTTTTATTTCATATTGCACTACTTAGAACTTGATTGTTGAGGCCACAATAAAGATGCCTGCTTTATTGTTATTGCACAGATTACAGGTACTGAGACAACGAAATGCAGTTTAGCTTCTAACGGTGCAACAAGCAGTAAAGTGAAAAGTAATGTACACGATCTACAGAATAAAATATATAATTAATTGAATGATGAATAAACAGTGAGGGGTATGAATATACTAGATATACACAGCAGCCTGTGAGCAGTATTAACAGTGTGTATGAATATGCTAAGATACATAAAGTATGAAAACGGTAATAGAAAAGTATAGTAAAATATATGGATATTAATTTCATGATAAACATTGTGGAACATTGATGAAAAATGTGAATGGAAGTGGCGACACAAAACAACAACAAACTTTTGCCGAGCCAATGGAGAGTTTCATCAGCAGCACGGGGTACAAATCACCAATGAGCGCTCAGCTCGAGATACCAGCGAGTTGAGAGAGTGAATTATATCTGCATTTTCTCTTTTGAGAAACCCCCACCCCCCATGTAGCCTATGCTCAATGCTGCAAACTCTTTGTTTAAAACTAATTGGCCATCGGAATGTGTGGAGTAAAAGGGGGATGGTGGTCACATTCCACAGCTTTCCCCCCTCCTGTGATCTCCCAACCCCCAGTCTGTAGGTTTGTGTTTGCATATTTTAAACTGTCGCACTTTCTGTTTTTTCTATCGCGCATTGCCGGTATGAAAGGGTCTGTGCCGGAAATATCAAACATTTAATAAAAGTGAAAAACAATGAACAAGACTTAACTATGGAGCTATTTCAGGGTCATAAGTTTTGATCATTCAAAAAAATGCAATTTATTTGAAAGTTCAAGTTTTTATCCTGAACTTTGAAAAATACTATGATGTATTCAAAATTAAAATAAGTATTTGAAACCATTTTTCAGGTTGAATATTTTGATTCAGTTCAGCAATTTTTTTTGAATAAAATATTTATTTTCAGATTTCATTTTTATACATATTTTGATATTTGAATCCTTATTTTTTTCAGTTGCAGATTTTTCATTTTCAGATTCAAAACAATTATTTTTTCAGTTTCAAATCTTGTTTTTTCAGGTTTCACATTGCTTTTCACCTTCAGATAGTTTTTCACTTTCAGACCTTTTTTTTCGCTCTCAGATCTTTTTTTTTCGCTTTCAGACTTTTCGCCCTGATGTTGCGGGGTGGGCTGAGCAAAGAGTAGTTTGGCATCCTGAGTGGCAGGCCTCCCTCTGTCATGTTGCCCTCAAGGATGTTAGGTAGCGCGAGAAATATAACTCAATACTTTCTATACACAATACTCCCGTGATTGGTGGTAAACTGATACCAGCGTCAAAGTTCCTTTAAGCAAGCTGTTAAGCATCGTAATTGGCAACAATCAAGGTATAAGAGCAATAAACTGTGCTAGAATGTGAAATTACGTGTCCATCTCTGCTTTGGTTACCGGTCCTCCAAATTCAAATTTTTGTTGCTTCGGGGTCGGCGGCGGCACACTCACAACATCCTCTCTCTGAGTTTGGGGGTCCTTAGCTATTAGCTTCACCTTAGCATGTGTTCTTTGCAGGTGTTTGTTGAGGTTTGACGTGGTGTTTACAGCAATGGATAACAGCTTCTGGCCTGGACACAGTTTGCACCTCACCGTCACATTCCTGTCTATTCTTTGGACAAACTCAAAATAATGGGCATAATTCCACCCCTAGAAAGTTATCGCTGACTCGGCCATGTTTATGCAGCACTGCACGTGGAGATGTGGACGTGCAAGTCGCGCAGATTACGTACATATAAACCTGTGGCGGAAACTCCTCTTGTCTGTCAGTGTGATTATGACTGATTTTATAAAAGTAACGAAGTAGCGCTTGTCGGGGCAATGTTATTAGCTGTAGTGTGATTACTGAATTATAAAAGTAGCGCGTTACACTACTCCGTTACCGACAAAAGTAATATTATTAAAGTAACGCGTTACACCCAACTCAGCCTGAGACACAGTGTCGTGAAGAAGAAAAAAAGACCCGCCGAAGGGGTCTTTGGGGCTTAACAGGTTAAAGGTTGTTTATATTTCACATCATTAATCAGAATCTGCAAAGTAACTAAAATAAATGTAGTGGAGTAAAAATACCAGATAAACCTCTGAATTGTAGTGGAGTAGAATTAAAAAAAAAAGTAAAAATGAGCTGTCATGTGGGTATATATTGATGCTGCCCGTTATGGACACAAGCAATTTTCACCCATTTATTAATTATATGTTTTACAATTGATAACACCAATGTGTTTAATACTGGCAACTTCTAATTGTGGGAAAAACGAAAACGTTCCCAATAGAGACGTCCCATAGAACATTGTGTGAAGCACAATAGCCAGCATCTGGCTCGCGCTGATTGGGTACGACAGGCCATGTGTTGGTCTCTCCCAATGAGATGACCTCTGGGGAAAGCATTCACACACCTCATCTTGTGTTTTTAGTATGAAAGCCTGTGTTTTCCTTTGGTTCGCTCTTCTTTTCTTCATACGGCAAAGGGGTAAGACCTCTCCCAGGAGAGGACCAGAGCAGGGGCCCCCGAAGGAATTGTTTTGTGTTGTATTGTATATTTTACCATTAAAGCAGATTATTGTTTAACCCTTATCCTGGTGCTTTGACTTTTCCTTCTTGTAAAACAAACTCATAGAGGAACGCGCGGAGCAGAGGTTCTGCTCCAACAACTTGTGAACAAACAACAGGAAATATACAGTCAGAATTTACCTTCAATAATGTCTGATTAATAATCCCTTTAACTGGAAATTATTATAATATCAAAAATATTAATGTAAGGTCACCTTTGAATACCATTTCACACTTAACTCAGTGGGCCCACACTCACTCAGCACACACACACACAAGCCAGCAAATAAAATGAAATAAAACCCCTCACGTTGCAGGCCTGATGTGATGCTTGAGAGCGTTGAAAGTCAAAACTATTTGTCTTCTTCACTCAAATGAGCAATAAAACCAGAGCGATACCTTACATATTCAACTCCAAACTGCAGCTGTACCGATCCCTCAGTCTCAGATGGCGATCAACGGTGGCGGGAAGGTGTCCAGCGACGGCATGCTCTCTCGTATTTTTTTTCATGCCGAAAAACCCCGAACTGAAACCAATAACGCCAGTTCATTCACTGTATTAATGAATGCAAACGCTCAATTGCTAACAAGCTAATACACACACGTGGATAACTCTGGGACAAACTTGGAGTAGAAAGGTAATCAGTTCTCTGCAGACAGCGTGTAGAAAATAATCCATATGAAGACTGTCGAGTTGATAATCTTGAGACACTAACTACATACTTATTTACTATAAACTGTCAACTTTAATTCACTGTCTGTGCCGCGACTTTGTCAGTCAAGCCACCACTCTGACGCACACACTGTCTCCCGCCTTCACTTCCTGCCAACTTCAACCCTTAACTTAACTTTGAAAATAAAACACAATATTTATAATTATACATTTTAGTCTTTTAAAGGAGATATGTCATGGCCATTTCCAGTGGCGCAAAAAGTGGGTATGCACTATATGCAACGCATAGGGGCGCCACACCAGTGGGGGCGCCCAACAAGCGATGGTAAAAAAAATAAATAAAATAAAATAAAAATAAAATGGTATTTTCTTTATGTTTCTAAATAGTTTCTGCATTTCCTTAAGGTTTTAAAACATTTTAGAGGAGTAATATGCTAGAGAAGGGCGCCCTATCTCATAAGATTCCATCATAGAATTTTGACATAGAGGAGGGAGCACGAGCAGGGACGCCGTGAACACTGAGGAGCAGGCGCTCGTTGTGAGTTAACGTCAAAAAGAAATCATGGATAAACCAAAAAAGCGGTAGGGGGCAGAAAATAGAAAAAGAAAGAGGGAAAAGGAGACGGCGTGTCAAGGGATGCGACAACAGCTAAATAAGTGGATGTTGAAAGGCAACAGGTAGGAATAGGATGATTTAAAGTGTGACGTCTGTCTGTGCTTGGAAATATTGACTGGCTAGCGTATGCTAACACTGGGCATGTAGCAGCCAAAGGTGGGTGGGTTTATGGCTAGCTTAGAATATGCAAACCAATGTTGCTGCGCCAGCGCTGACATGGAAAGTATGAGGTAGCATGTACAATAAATGACAAGAATCTGGAAAACATAACTAATGCAATAACTCTGGTTTATCATGGAATCATGCACACATTTGCTACCAAATAAGAGGCTTGCAAATGTCAGTTCATGTTAACAGACTGTTCTCAGATTGGCTAGTGTTTGCTAACACTAGCAGCTGAAGTGTGGTTTACGGCTAGCTTTAATGCAAACCGATGTTTCTGATAGCTACATTTAGATTTTGGTTAAACCCCATGCATGTCACGTCCAAATTGTATTAAGGTAAAATAACAACTGGTAAATATAAGGTAGCATGCACAATAAATGTCAAGAAGCTGGAAAACATAGCTAACCATGGAATCATTTAAATATGTTGTGCTGCCATTAGCTGTCTATGTTAGCAGACATACAGGCTATACATCTGTTTGGTGACACAGAAGCTGTTATTACAGGGTCACATCTCTTTACAGGTCTGTGCTAAGTAGCTCTCCGTATTTGTTCTTTTAAAATTCAAAATGTGAATGTACTTTCAACAGCAGCACAACCTTACACGGCATAATAGTGTTTTTTATTTGTTCTTTTAAAATCCAAAATGTGAATGTACTTTCAACAGCAGCACAACCTTACACGGCATAATAGTGTTGTTTTTTTTATTATTAAGTTGCCTTATCACTGGGCTGATATAATAATTTAATTTAGACAGCTGCTTTAACAGTGAATTCATTTTATTCAGGTGTGAGGATGGTGGCTCAGGAAAGACAGGGGAAGGCAACAGGTAGGTCTAACATTAGGTGTAAGTGTAGGGGTCTTGATACCAACAGATTCATTTCTTAATATTATTTTAATATTATTAATAAGGAAAAACTAATATGGAAAATCTATTTCATAATGTTTGTTTGACAATATATCTTAGTGGAAAAGAACACAGGCAAGGAGTGAATGAGACAGACATGAGGTCGGCGATGGCATCAAGTAGAGATGAGACCAGTGATGATGTCAGGTAGTAGGAGTTCTATTAGTTTGACCACACAAAACTCAATGTCCAGTATGGTTTGAAGTTCTGTTGACCAACCTATTCACTGTGTCCTTTTTGGGGATAATAGTGCAGACAGAGATGGAGAGCCACTCACCACAGAGGTGGAATTTGAGGAGATTGTCGAACCGAGAGGTGACGATGAGGTGGAAGAGAATGTCGAACCGAGAGGTGAAGATGAGGTGGAAGAGAATGTGGAACAGAGAGGTGAAGATGAGGTGGAAGAGAATGTCGAACAGAGAGGTGAAGATGAGGTGGAAGAGAATGTGGAACAGAGAGGTGAAGATGAGGTGGAAGAGAATGTGGAACAGAGAGGTGAAGATGAGGTGGAAGAGAATGTGGAACAGAGAGGTGAAGAGGAGAGGGCTGAGTCAAGGCCTTACTCAGAAGATCCATCAGACTGGCCACCACCACATCAGATTGGGGACTCATTTAGGCAGTGTGTTGTTGAAAATGGCCCACACAAATGTCCTGATGGGCCATATCCAAGATCAGAGAAGTCTAGAAGGTGTTTTTCGAAAGCGTATTGTTTTCGCACAATGTCAAATGGAGAGAAAGTTGCACGAGATTGGTTACTGTATTCTAAAAGTACGAATAAGGTGTATTGTTTTGCGTGTAAACTTTTCGGTGGAGCTAGCGTTGTTGACACACGCTTTGTGGTGGGATATAATAACTGGCAGAGTCTTTCAAAAACGCTGCAGCACCATGAAACCAGTGGTTTACACATCAACGCGTATCTTTTGTGGAAAGAATTAGCATCTCGCTTACGCCTTGGTAAGACAATTGACAGTACCTTGCAAAAAGCCATAGAAGCTGAAAAGGCACACTGGAGAAGCGTGTTAACGAGAGTGATCGATTGCATACTCTTTCTCGCAGAAAGGAACTTGCCACTGAGGGGGAAGAATGCTACATTAGGAGATCCTAAAAATGGAAATTGTCTGGGTGTCCTTGAGGTCATAGCACGATATGATGTCACACTAGCAGAGCATCTTAGAAAGGTAGCGGCTAAAAAAACCACAGGATATCTTTCCTGGTGCACTCAGAATGAATTTTTAGATTCAATTGCAGACTGTGTACTTGGTAAAATTTGTGCCCAGGTCAAAGCCTCCAAGTACTTTGCTGTGGAGTTGGATTGCACTCCTGACATTTCAAAGCAGGAGCAGGCCTCAGTCATAATCCGGTATGTTCATACGGACGACAAAAAGAAAGCCACCATCAATGAGTCTTTTGTTGGCTTCATAGTTGTGAAGGACACCACTGGTAAAGGTCTCACAGAAACACTGACTGGGGTGCTGGATAGCCTGGGGTTGGAGTTGAAGAATTGTAGGGGACAGAGTTATGACAATGGCTCGAATATGAGAGGTATACACAAAGGTGTTCAAGCCTTGGTGCAGCAGAAGTGTCCAGAGGCACTATTTATCCCCTGCTGTAGCCACAGTCTCAACCTTCTCCTATGTGATGCTGCATCATCAAACAGAGTGTGTCTTACCTTTTTTGGCACTATCCAGAGACTGTACACCATTTTTTCAGCTTCGGTGAAGAGGTGGGATATCCTCAAAGAGTTTGTGGACATTACTCTAAAGCAGGGGTCTCCAACCTTTTTCTAACCGGGAGCTACTTTTGAAAAAATAAAGTGGCCAAGAGCTACTCATGTTATTTTATATAGATTTCAGTGCACATATCACATTCGTGACTCAAGAGCAGAAACATTAACATTAACATGAATAAACTTGACTTTCTCATGAAGAGAAAAAAAGACAAATAATCACCATGCAATACTGAGTTCTGCTTTAACATCAATAACTACAGTAAACAGTTTTACAGATAAGAGTGCAAAGTTCCTAATTGTAATAATAACATTTCTAGCTCTATAATTTAAATTATTTCAAGCATTTCACAAATTTGTTTCACATGTAAAAGGGGAATATGGCTTGTGCTTTTCTCAACTTGCATCAAGCAAACATATGTCTTCAAACATTCAGTCTGTCACTGCATTGTTGTCTTTCTCCTGACTCAGCTAATGTGACACCTGGCACTGCATAGCATCCACCAGAGCACTGTACTGGGGTGTGTATCCTGACAAATTAACTCTGATTGAGTCATTGAGGTGTTCATCAGTAAGTCTTGTCCTGAATTTGGATTTGATAAAGTTCATATCAGAGAATGCTGATTCACAGCGATATGTTGACCCAAATAAGCAGGACAGTTTCAGTGCAGCAGTTTGAATGTTTTTGAATTTCTCTGGGTCCAATAGCTTCCAGAAATCTTTGTCCATCTGATGTGCTTTCAGCTGAATGTCATTCTGGAGATTGATTATCTCCAGCTCCAACTCTGAAGCACTGAGACTGAAAAGGCTGGCCAGTTGCTCAGACATGTCAGTAACATCCACGATGTTGAATGGGTTAGCAAGGAAACTTGCACAGGGCTCAAGCTGTTTAAAGTCAAGAAACCTGTCCTCAAATTCCTGCCCAAGCTTAGTTAAGCAGTCACAGTACTTTGATAAGTCAAGAAAGCCAGCAGCAGCTTTATTCTCCTGCAGTACTTTTTGAACAGAGGGGAAATGATGCAATTTATTTCCCTTTACTTGCTGGAGATATAGACACAGATTTGCTTTAAAGGCCTTTACAGCACTAATCATGTCACATACTGTTTTGCCATTGCCTTGTAGCTGGAGGTTAAGCTTGTTTAATTTTCCTGTCAGATCAGTCAAAAAGGCCAGGTCAAGTACCCAACCAGCATCAGATAAGATGGAGGTGTCCTCCCCCCTCTCTTCCATGAAGAGCTTTACCTCATTCAGCAAGGAGAGGAAGCGCTGTAGGATTTTCCCTCTACTCAACCACCTCACCTCAGCATGGAGAAGGAGATCTCCATATTCAGCTGACAGTTCCTCAAGAAAAACTTTGAAGCTCCTGTGTTGCTTTGCCTTCGCTCGGATAGAGTTTATTATTTGTATCACAGGTTTCATGACGTGATTGAAGTCCATAACTTTGGCACAAAGTGCTTCTTGGTGAATGATGCAATGGTAACTCAGGAAACGTGGGAAATATGGATCTGACTTACAATTTGCGATAAAACCGTTGTGGCGACCTCTCATAGCCGGGGCTCCATCAGTTGTTATGGATACAAGCTTCTCCATTTGCACGCCTTTATTTATGAAATAATTCTTAATAGAATTATACACGTCCACACCTCTTGTTGTTGTTTTGAGTGGAAGCAGTGTCAGAAATTCTTCTTTCGCCGTAAAATCCTCAAACACCATCCGGATGAACACAGACAGCTGAGCTGTGTCGCTCGCATCCACCGACTCGTCGCACTGTATGGAGAACCACTTGCACCTGACCATGTCCCGCTCCAACTGTCCCATGGCATCCACTGACAGCGCCGACACTCTCCTCGCCACAGTGTTGTTTCCCAGTTGCACATCGTCAATGGCAGACATTATCTCCGACTTGCTCTTGTGGTCTCTGAACAAAGTCTCTGCCATAACAGACATCGCTCCCTTAAGAACACCGCCATCAGTGAAAGCTTTTTTGTTCTTTGCCAAATACTGAGCGACTCGGAACGATGCTTCTGTAGCTAGGCTAGCTTTCTTGGCAGGCTTCGTGAACACTGACTGCTGCCTTTGTAGCGTAGCTTTTAATTGTTGTACCTTCTCAATGCGAAGGCAACTGCCGGCGGGATACTCCTTTGAAAAGTTTTCGTGAAGTTTTGTGAAGTGCCGCTCGACATTTCCCTTCTTCCCCACCGCAACACTCGAGCCACAAATTAAACACACACACTTGTCTTTGATGCTCGTAAATAAAAATTCATGTTCCCACTCGTCATGAAAGTAGTATATTTTAGATTTCTTCTTTGACGGACCTTCCTCAGTTGTCATGACTGCATCTTACATCTCTTTTTCTCTATCTTTCTTACTCTCAAAATATACTACATAAATAAATATGTCTCAACATGTCAACTGCACTTTAGCGCCCTCTGGTGAGCTACTCGGAAAACCTCCGCGAGCTACTGGTAGCTCGCGATCGACGTGTTGGCAACCCCTGCTCTAAAGCCTCTCAGTGAAACCAGGTGGGAGGCGAAAATAGACTCTGTCAAAGCTGTGCGTTTCCAGTTAGGGGGGATTCTTGACGCTTTGGAAAAGCTTGAGGAAGTGGAAAAAGACGGCAAAACAGTCTCAGAGGCAAAGTCGCTCTCTGGCGAGATTGTTACCATGGAGTTTCTGATGTGCCTCTTGATTTGGTATGATCTATTGTCAGAGATCACGTTTGTTAGCAAGGCAATGCAAGCAGTGAACATTTCGATGGACACAGCCATAAGGATGATCGATTCTCTGAAAGAATTCTTCTGTAAGTATAGAGAGGAGGGGTTTCAGAAATCCCTTGACATTGCACGCAGACTAGCCATTGAGATGGATGCTTCCCCTGACTTTAAGGAAAGACGTTGCAGAAAGCAAAAGAGATTTCATGGAGATGATTCAAGCACTGGCCATTTTGAACAGGAACTTGAGACCCATTTTAGGTGCATGGTTTTTAATGTTATTGTTGACACTGTAATTCAGGAGTTGTCTGACAGATTTTGCAATCTTCAGCTTGTGTCCGAAAAGTTTAAGTTCATTTACAAAATGGAACACATGACAAAAGCTGAGTTGGAGGAATCAGTGACAAGATATGCACTGGCTACCGATGATGTTTCAAGGGATATCATTCAGGAAATTTACCCAGCAAGCCGTCTACTTAGGGGGCATGAAAAGGCTCTGGATAAACTAAATGTCCTCCTACAGGAGAACCTTGATTTGGTTTTCCCAAATCTGACAGTAGCCCTGAGAGTTTTCCTGACAATGCCTATGACAGTTGCCTCTGCCGAGAGATCATTCAGCAAGCTAAAGCTGATTAAAACATACCTTCGTTCCAACATGAGCAATGATCGCTTAACCCAATTAGCAGTCATTTCAATTGAAAACAGTGTGGCACGAACTGTTTCATTCGATGCAATACTAGATAAATGGGCAAGTGCAAAGGCACGCCATGTTACGATTTAGTAGCAACTAAAGAGTGCTCTACTACAATCTCAGGTAGCAACATTGTTACATAAGCTACATCATTTTTTAATTTTTTTTATTTATTAGCTTATTTGTCAGGGGCCGTGTACAAGACAGTTCAGGTACCAGAGTTAGCTATAAAGTGATTTACATCTGTGGTTGTTGTTAACATAGTGTGTTCTAATGGATCTTTGTAAGCTTACTTTTGCATTTTAATGTTTTAATGTTTTATGTTGCATTGATTATAATGATTGTAAATGTGTAAATTTGTTTATTTTTTAATGATGGTAGACCTACAGTGGCTGATATGCTTTAAAATAAACCCTTATTATTTAAAGGCCATGTCCAGCAGACTTATTTATTTATTATTACTATATATATATATATATATATATAATATAAAAACATTTTTTTTTGGGGGGGGGCGCCAAAATTGTTGCTGCATACCCCCCTGACACAGGGCAGCTGCGCCCCTGCTTGCAATATCATTATTTCCGCTCTCTTCACTCCAGAAGAGCGGTCTCCCTGTGTCTCTCTGTGTGCGGGGGGCGGGGCCTAACAGACATGCTGCAGCGAACACAAACCTACAGACTGTGGCTTGGGAGATCACAGGAGGGGGGGGAGCTGTGGAATGTGAGCATCCCCCTTGGGAGACTTACTCCACACATTCCGATGGCCAATTAGCTTTGTGTCAGTTTTACGTAGCCACTTCCGTTCACATTTTTCATCATTGTTCCACAATGTTTATCATGAAATTAATATCCATATATTTTATACTATACTACATGCCAACCCTACCGATTTGGGCGGTAGTCTACCGCTTTTGACATGTTTCTACCGCCTACCGACTTAGCTGGCTTTCCCTACCGATTTTCAATCTTCCCAAACTATAACAAATAAAAATGACACTCCATAGACACTGGACTCGACTTTTGGTGGACATCGTTTGCAGCGTGATCGCATCATACAAACAGTAGTCCTCTGTGTTTCTGAAAGAGAAACAACGTGCAGACCGGGGGTAACGCTGCGGGAAAGGCAGAGTTACCCCCGACGAGGCATTTGAGTCCAGCAGGATTTCCCCGTTAATATCAGTGTCTCGAAAACACATGTTGGCGACTGAAAGACATCCAGTGTTTGGTCTTTTCCGGAAGCATCCTACAGTGTCTCAACTGAAAGAGGACCACAAACACACACAAAATATAATGCAATCTTGAGATTTGGGGATATTTATCTCCCATTCTTTCACTTTTTCTGACATTTTCAACAGCAATCATGTTGTTAATGTGTTTAGTGAACTACAGCAATCTGAAAGCCTGTACATTATTTATAATCACACTTTATCAGTATAAAAATGCAGGAAATGACTTTTTTAATGCAGTATTTTCTGATTTATGGCGCAACACAAAGATATTTCGCTCTGTGCAAACCTTTGACTCTAATATGTCAACAACATGAAACAAGAATATGAACCTGGCTTTATCCAATGTTCACACAAGAGTTCTACATCCTGACACATCCTTCATCTACACAGTCTCAACTGAAAGAGGACCAGAAACACATTAAAAATATAATAAAATGTGGAGACTTTGGGATATTTATCTCCCATTCTTTAACTTTTCGGGCATTTTACAGACCAGACATGTCGTTGATGTCACTGTTTACCAAACTACCACTTTTGCTGAAAAATGCATAAAATTATGCAATATATTTTAAATACATGGTTTATACATGTGATTACTGGGGTTCCATTTCTTCTGATTACCTAATTTGGGCGAGCACATTTGCCCCGCGCAAACCTACCTCTTGGAAAGGTTGGCATGTATGCTATACTTGCACTGCTTACCGTTTTCATACTTTATATATCTTAGCATATTCATACAGACTGTTAATACTGCTCACAGGCTGCTGTGTATATTGATACCCCTAACTGTTTATTCATCATTCAATTAATTCTATATTTTATTCTGTATATTGTGTACATTACTTTTCACTTTACTGCTTGTTGCACCGTTAGAAGCTAAACTGCATTTCGTTGTCTCAGTACCTGTAATCTGTGCAATAACAATAAAGCAGGCATCTTTATTGTGGCCTCAACAATCAAGTTCTAAGTAGTGCAATATGAAATAAAAACAACTACACTCTTTGGGCAGTGTTGTGGTGCCGAGAGATGGGAGTCGGAGGCGGGGTATCAAAAGTACAAGCTAGACTTTTATTTAGCATCTGAAAACCATTGTAAACAACTTCATGCCCGGGAAGCGAAGACCGGCGGAAACAGGAAGTCCAGTTCACTAAAATGTCCGTGCAGAACAATACCCCAACCCATAGATCCGTGGGTGAATAATGTCAATCACCACAGTGTACACATTAACAACAACTACACTATTTTGGCAGTGTAACAATTAAACAAGAACTACACTCTTTTGGCAGTAACAATTAGATAAATAATAAACGGTCAGACTGACACTGAAGACAAACAAACTATTTTCAGCAATCAATCTGTTTAGTTGACTCTGGGTGACATGTGGCGATTTAAAAAAATCGTTTTTTGGCTGTTTAGATGGTGTTGCTCCATCTGGGTCCCTGCCGGTGGTTGAGACGGTGGGGTCTTTGGCGACTTCAGGAGATCGGCATTGCTGTTATTTGATGTGGACAATGCTTTCTGTCCTGCACACAGTTTACATTTGACCGTAATATTTTGTGCGTCCTTTATCCCCACAAATTGAAAATAGTGGTTATATCTCCAAGTTGTAAATGCGCTGCTGCTCTCGCTGATACTTGCATCTGCCATAGTGTGTGTGTGCTGGTGGTGGGCGTTGCCGTGTATGTGTGTGTGTTAGTTTTAGCAAGTGTTTGCGTGTCTGTGTATTTTCCCCATAAGGCAAGACCCGCCCAACTCTGTCTCTGATTGGCTTACCCTGAAATGTTACCCCGCGTTAACCAATCATCACTCCTCTCTGGTCACTTTCACTTTTCCATGGTACTGTGAGAGGACATCGCTGTATTCGCCTGTAAATTACATCCGCAGGGAGATTCGGTTCAGTTGGATCACATAATGTAACGCAGTAACGCACCCATTTAAATCACAGTAACTATAACGGCGTTACTGAATGGGAATAGTTAACTAGTAACGTTATTAGTTACCGCAAAAGGTAGTTGTGTGCGTTAGTTTGTAACACGTTAGTCCCAACACTGGTAAACACACACCTGACGGGGGGCGCGAAACTCGCGGAAGTGATTTCAAAACAAAAAGCACTCGTTTGCTTGGAACGGTGATATTATAAACAAGAGGAAACTAGGTGAATTTAGCGATCACAACGAAAACGGCCAAGACACACATTGAGCCTAGAAAATGAATGTTATTAACGGCTGTAAATATAATAAGGCTGTGTCTAAAATGGACAACATTGTTAGGAGATTTAAACTATAGCGGTTCTGCACTGCGGTCACTTCAGCCGTCTCTCCAGTTTTTTTTTCAAATCGGCAGATCTTTTTTCGCCGCCCCCCCTCTTCCCACATGTTTGATTGTAATTAAAAAAAAGATATATATATTTCCAAAAAATATATATTTTTTATTTTTTAAAAACAAGGTAAATATTATATAGTTGGTATCAGTAAAATGTATAATTTACAATAAAATCTTGTTTAAAATTGTTTTACGATGTCTAAAGTTACTGATAAGTCACATGTTTCCTGCCTGGCCGCAGCGTGTATCATTACCCTCTCTCGTCCGGGCGGTAGAAAAGAGCCCTCAGCCAGAGCAGCTGCAGCCAACAAGCTGACTGTTGCTATCTGTAAACTATGCCGCCGAAACATAATTTCAGCCAATCAGCGTCGTCAGATCTGATGCTCAAAGGGCGCCCTGTCAGCGCCCTGGCCTGTGTGTCTGTGAGTTGTTTAGACTCGTATCCAAGGTGACGCTACAGTAGGGGATGGCTGCGTCTGCAGGTGTAGACGCCGGTGCTAGTGGATCGCCGGAGCTGTAGATTAACATTTGCATGCTTATTGTAGTTGTAAGCAGTGTTGGGACTAACGCGTTACAAAGTAACGCGTTACAAAGTAACGCGTTAGTGTTATTTTTGTCAGTAACTAGTACTCTAACGCGTTATTTTTTTAATTCAGCAACTCAGTTACCGTTACTACATGGTGCGTTACTCCGTTATTTTTTTTATATAGTCTCGGCTCCCAGACGTTGGTGAGCGGCGCCAACAGCGAGGCGAACAGAGATGAGAACTGTACTTAAGTACAGTCAGTGGCGGCACCAGGGTATGGCTGGGGTAGGCTACAGCCATACCAAGAAATGGCTTAGCCCTACCTTAGCCCGACCATGAAAAAGTATGTTAAAGTAAGCATGTTGTTAACACGGATTGCGAAAATCTAGCGGTCGTGTTCACAACACACAAACTGATCCTGCTGTAACAACAAGTGCACGTTACTGACGCAATATGGTTGATACCATTCGGGCTTATGCTAGAGGGGTGCAAGGAATAGTCTAAGTAGTGGGGGAGCTTTATAAACTAGGTGTGGAAATTATTTCGCGTTATAATATCAGCGCGGCCGCGGTCAGATCAAAATGCCTCAGAATGCAATTTGAATAGACCTACAGCCAATCAGAGCAACGAAACGTTGGGTCTGCTCAGTCATAGAGATATAAGATTTCTCTCTAGGGATCTGGGTCTGCTGCGTCATGCATTACTGATACGTCACGTTCACAGTGAAAAGTCCCCAAACTCGCGCCGAGTAAATTGCAGACAGACAGCAGAACTTCTAGGATTAATTGTGATATAGTGTGTATGTCATTACATTACAAATACTGACTTGAGAACCACCACTGTATGGGTTAGCCCTACCATAGATTACCCAACAAAAATAATCTGGCGCTGCCACTGGCTGGGACTAAGCTAGTAGCCCAGCTAAAACCACAGACCTGTGTACCTCTTTGAACATTACTCAGATTATAGACAGTCCTACTCGCCCAAATATTAAGTCCCCAAATAAATCCTCCTTAATTGATCTAATTTTAACAAATGTTCCATATAAATACTCATCTGTGGGAGTATTTGCTAATGATGTGAGTGACCACTGTGTTGTAGCCACAATTAGGGACACTAAGGTCCAAAAAGTTAAACCACGCATCATCACAAAGAGAGATAAAAAACACTTAGTGGAGCAGGGTTTTTTACATGATCTGTTTGATTTTGATTGGGGAAAAATCGATCTGTGTGCTGATGTAGAAACTGCATGGTCTTATTTTTATCTTGGTTTTATAAAAATTATAGATAAACATGCACCTCTGCGTAAATTTAGAGTGAAGGGACGAAACAATCCCTGGTTTTCTGCTGAAATGTCCAGTCTCCTTCATGAGAGAAACAATGCCTGGGCAAAGGCTAGGAAATCAGGCTCAGAGGTAGAATGGCTACGCTTTAGGCAGCTAAGGAATAGCTTTACTTCAAATGTCAAAAGTGCTAAGTCAAAGTACTATTTGTCAGTTACCACAGAAAACCTGAATAATCCTAGTAAATTTTGGAAAGCCATAAAATCGATTTCCACTGGTGATATCCCAAATGAGCTACCTCCGTACCTCACCACAGCATCTGGCATTATATCAGACAGGGCCACCATGCTAAATTGCTTTAATAAGCATTTTGTCTCTTGTGGCTCTCTGTTTGATTCTGTCACTGACTGTGCTTCTGCTTCTGTGAACGCTCCAGTCCTTGACTCTGAACAATGTGGTCTGGAAAACCCTTTCAGTTTTACTCCTTTAACTGTTGGTATTGTCCATGAAGCTTTATCCAAGTTAGATCCTAAGAAACCGGCTGGCCCGGACAACGTAGAACCTTTCTTTTTAAAGATAGCTGCAGATTTTATTGCTCCACCTCTTACTTCTCTTTTTAACCTCTCCCTCAGCACAAATACAATTCCTAAAGTATGGAAGTCTGCTTATGTCCTGCCTCTACTGAAAGGAGGGGAGGCAACTATTTTAAATAACTATAGGCCAATCTCTAAATTGTCAGTTTTGGCTAAGGTGCTCGAACGACTTGTGAGTGAACAAGTAAAGGAGTTTTTATGTATAAATGATATCCTGTCTAAACATCAGTCAGGCTTCAGGAAGAAACATAGCACCATCACTGCAACAATGAAAGTGGCAAATGATATTACTAGTATGCTAGATAATAAACAGAGTTGTGCAGCTCTGTTTATTGACCTTTCCAAAGCGTTTGACACCGTTGATCATCGTGTCTTAAAACAGAGGCTACTCAGTACTGGCATATCCAGCCATGCAGTGGGGTGGTTTGTGAACTACCTCTCTGAAAGGTCCCAATGTGTTCACTTTGATGGGCTGTCTTCTGAGTGGTTAAACATTGCTAATGGTGTTCCTCAAGGTTCTGTTTTAGGTCCACTTTTATTCTCCATATATATCAACAGTTTAGGTGAAAATGTGGATGAAGCTACTTTACATTTTTATGCGGACGATACCGTGATGTATTGTGCAGGTCCCTCCATTCAGGAGGCGGTTGTTAAATTACAGGCTGTTTTTAACATTATTCAGACTCAGCTCTCTGAACTAAAGCTTCTTTTAAATGTGGATAAAACCAAGATAATGCTCTTTTCAAAAGCTAAAAAGTCACCAGAGCCTGTTTTAGATATTGTATCAACGCAAGGAACAAAACTTGAAGTTGTTGCCTGTTACAAATACCTTGGTATCTTGCTTGATGACTGTCTCTCTTTTAAACTTCATGTCAATAACCTGCTTAAAAAACTGAGGGTTAGGCTAGGTTTCTTTTTCAGGAATAAGTCCTGTTTCTCGCTTGAGGCCAGGAAAAGGCTAGTCACTGTGACCTTTTTACCTGTGCTGGACTATGGTGATCTGCTGTATATGAATGCACCTGCCAACTACCTAAGCAAACTAGATGCTGCGTATCATAGTGCTCTGAGATTTGTCACTAACTGTAAAGCACTTACTCATCACTGTACATTGTATACCAAGGCAGGTTTACCATCACTCACTGTACGGAGGCTCAGTCACTGGTACACTTTTATCTATAAAGCTATGTTGGGCAAACTCCCGTATTATATCTGTTCATTGATAAAGCAGAAAGTTGCAAGCAGCTATTGTCTGCGATCACAGGATATAGTCTTGTTAGATGTGCCAAGAGTAAGGACTGTCTTAGGTAAGACAGCTTTTATGTGCGCAGCTCCACTTGCTTGGAACAGTCTACAGGCAAAATTGAAATTGAGCATTTTTATTTCTTTGAATGTATTTAAGGCATGTCTAAATGAAATGCTTTCTGACACTCTGGGTATTTGTAAATGTTGAATATGTAAATATGATATCCTCTGTTGTTTGTATGTTGTTTTTATGTTTCATGTGGAACTAAATGATGCAGGTCTCCCTTGTAAATGAGATCGATGATCTCAAGGGACTAATCTGTCTAAATAAAGGTTTGAAATGAAATGAAATGAAAGACCCAGACTCATCCGACGCCACTCCAGCAAGAGTGACTCTTCTAAGCAACAGCGGCTGGATTTTAACCGAGGGACTGATAGCCAGGGAAAAGTTGATAAAGCCATTGCCAGGTATGTTGTAGAACACATGCAGGATATTTCTACTATTTCTATTTCTTGATCAACAGATTGTATTATTCTCCAATGCAATAACAGTACTGAAATGAAGGCTATAAGGGCATTAATGGGAGCCCTTTTTCAAAGTAACTAACTTTTGGGTGTAAGTAATCAGTAAAGTAACTGAGTTACTTTGGAAATGAAGTAACTAGTAATGGTAACTAGTTACTGGTTTTCAGTAACTAGCACAACACTGGTTGTAAGGGCAATACCTGTGGCACAATGGTGTAGCTCAGTGGTCGCCAACCAGTCGATCACGATCGACCGGTCGATCGTGAGTGTGGTGCGGGTAGATCGCGGACCGTTAAAAAAAAAAGTAACAAAAGAAAGAAAATTAAAATAATAATGTTTGAAAAATACGTTTTTAGATGTAAACCTATCATCCACCACCCCGTTAGCAGGTGCCACTTGATTGACATATATTTGAGACACCTCAATAATATAATACATTAACCGTGCTTTACGTGAACCTCATCATGAGTCATGACACTAGAGAGGACGGCAGGACTGCAATTTCCCGTGTTCAGTGAATGCAACAGAGGCTAGTAACCAGACCAATCAGAGTTGCATGGAAATACACGTGTGCTTGTGTCATTCAAGCTCGGCTCTGTGTGTGTGTGGCAAAAGCGCATTTAGGGAGAGAGGGGGAGAGAGGGGGATAGAGGGACCGGTGCTAGCGGGGACCGTGATGTTAGCATCTGGTTAGCTAGCTGCACTAACGGACATAAGTAGCTGTCTCCACAACAAGCTGGAGGAGTGTCCTCCCCTGTCAGACTGAGGGGCTCAGGTGAGCTAAAGGACTCTGAGTGTTTAGAACGGTTTTGTCACAAATTATTCAAAAGATTATTTCCGCGGCACACCTTCATATGATCATTATAGTTATACAAACAATAAAAGAATACATGAAAAACAGGTATGAAATACTATATGGCAGTAAAACAAGAATACAGTTTGAAAGGGGAGTGATTTGTAAAATATCCATAAAGAAAAAGAAAATCTGTTTACAGTTTTGTTTCATCTGGGTGTTGAGAGATGTATCCATAGATCTCTTCATGTTGCTCTCAAAGTGCACCAGATTGATGCTTTCAACTTCAATATTTTTAAAAAAATCTTCCCGGGGGAGCATCCCCCCGGACCCCCCTAGAGGAGGTGAGGACCTAGAGGAGGTGAGGACCCCCCTAGAGGAGGTGAGGTCTGCCCCCCACTCATAAAAAATAGCACTTTACCCCTGCCTATATGCCTTGAGCTGATTATGGAGCCTTCATTGTAACAGTAATTCAGATGCAATTAGCCTATATAAAAAGGCCTCAAATTGGAAGCATTGTCTGGGCCGTCTCTTTCACTCAATTCTGCAATAGGTAGATCTCGCCTTTCACTTAGGCCAGGGGTCTGCAACCTTTTTGACCAAAAGAGCCGTTTCGCTCCTTTTTCTCCAAAATATTTTTGCCTGGAGCCGCAAAACATATTTCATAGTTTGATAGCTAATAAAGTTGTATTTATTGTTATATCAGACAAAAACTACAGTTGTTTTGCATTTATTAGGCTATTTATTACATTATATAAAACTGTTAACCTCTAATAAGAAACAAAGAACTCCTATAAGGAGAATTACAAATAATACACAGGCCTACTTTAAGATAAATTAAACACAGCACTTGGGGAGTCCTCTGCACATTTGAAGGAAAAAAAATATTATTAAAATAGGCCCACTTTGAAATAAATAAAACATATAGCTGCACCCTAAAAAGAGTTAAAGGTAGGGTAGGTAAGAATGGAGAAACCAGCTCGAGTGCGCTAGAATTTGAAAATACACAACTGGAAAAAATAGGCCTCTTCCTTCAGACTTTCTTACAGAGTCCCTCCTCCAACACACACGAACGTGCATCATCAATGAGGCCACGAGATAAGTTTGTGCACAGATGGAAGGCTGACAAGCAGGTAGGCCATCCAGTTATTTTAGCCGGGTCGGCTAAAATGATTGGTCGTGCTTTTTACAGCGCTACGGCTTCCAGAGATTCATTTTTGTAAGTATTTATTGTCAAAGCATTTAATATATTCATTGCTATCGGGACGTTAAGAGCATTCCATGGAATATAACAAAAAGTGTTTTCTGAAATAAATTACATACCCCATTGAATTATGACTGAGGATTGTCAGCTGTCTTCCTCTCCCTTGTTGTTCCTCGATACGTAAAGGCTGCAGCACCGTTGACAACTTCTCTCTACAGTACATATCAAACATACCGGTAAACCAGCATCGTTTGCTGTGAAAGCATATAACTCTGTCCACACAGAATTAAATCCTGTGTTCCTCCGGTACTTTTCTTTGATTTATCCATAGTTCGCTCATCGAGCCGGGGGTCCCCGCGCGAGTGCCTCCAAGAAAAGGCGCTCGCGCGGGACCGTAGCAGGATGTGACGCATATTTTAGTTGACCTAATTAAAACCGTTTTGTTTTTTATTTATGTGTCACAGTATCAACTCAAAATACGAAACATTTTCAACCGTGCAACAAAATATAAATAGTCCTACAAATACTTTTATTTTATATCCTTCTTATTTTTGTCTAAGCTCAAGGGAGCCAGAGCAGAGGGCTTAAAGGGCCGCATGCGACCCGTGGGCCGCGGGTTGCCGACCCCTGACCTAGGCCATGGTCAGTGATCTTGGGCTTAAAAAGGTTGGTGACCACTGGTGTAGCTTAAAGGCCGAGTGGAAACAGTCGTGAGTAAATCTGATTTTGTCAGAAATCGGGAGAAATGCGGGAATATCCTGCGAAAATCGGGAGGGTTGGCAACACACACACACACACACACACACACACACACACACACACACACACACACACACACACACACACACACACACACACACACACACACACACACACACACACACACACACACACACACACACTTCGTATTTAGCCTCCTGATTTTAAATGCACTAGTATGGTTTTGTCACCATTTCCATAGCCCCACCAAAAATATTTTCCTCCAGCCGCCACTGGGCTTATGCTATATTTGATGAGGGATAAAACGATTTTTAGCCATAAGTTCTTAATAAAATTGGTACCGTTAGACTCAGTACTTGTTAAACTACTACCACAAATACAATGAAGTACTTTTAATGTGTACTATTTGAGTAATACTCTGTCAAACTCCCCTCCAGAGTACAATAATGCATGTTTTCTGCCCTCTTTGAAGAAAGATAAAATGATTTTTTGCAATAAGTTCTTAATAAAATTGGTACTGTTGAATTCAGTACAACTTGGACTAGTACCACAAGTACAATCAAGTACTTTTACTGTGTACCTTTTGAGTAATCCTTTGTCAAACTCCACCTAGTACAATAATGCATGTTTTCTGCCATCTTTGATGAGAGATAAAAGGTTGTTTTGTACTCATGGGTGGAGTTTGATAAAGGATTACTCAAAAAAGTACAAAGTAAAAGTAGGCTACTTGATTTTACTTGTGGTAGTAGTCCAAGTAGTACCGAGTCCAACAGTGTCATTTTTATTGAGAACTTGTGGTAACAAATATTTGTATCGATCATCAAATATAGCAGGGGAAAAAAGAGCTGCTGATTTGAAGAAAAAAAACTCGAGAGACTGAGGTGACCGCAGTGCAGAACCGCTGTAGTTTAAATCACCTAACAATGTTGTCCATTTTAGACACAGGCTTATTATATTTACAACCCTTAATAACATTCATTTTCTGGGCTCAATGTGTGTCTTGGCCGTTTTCGTTGTGATCGCTAAATTCCCCTAGTTTCCCCATGTTTATAATATCACCGTTCCAAGCAAACAAGTGCTTTTTGTTTTGAAATCACTTCCGCGAGTTTCGCGGACCCCCCTCCCTCCTCGCTCCAATGACCATTAGACCATTTAGTAAGGTAAAAAGCAAAAGGGCAAAAACGCCTCTCAGACACTCTTCCGTTTACTTTTTTAATAAAGAAAAGAAAATGGTCCGTAGACACACAGATTCATCTCCCTCCATCGTGTTGATTTGAATCCGAAGTTCTGAACATGAGCCCGCCCCGCTCGACCTTCTGAGCCAATCACAGCGCGATAATGACCTGTATGGCGGCAAATCTCTGTCATAAATCGCGAGGGCATATGAGATCCACGCGAGCACAAGTCAAGCAGCCGCGGACATATATTATTTTCGCGAGCATAAATCGCGAGGGCATATGAGATCCACGCGAGCACAAGTCAAGCAGCCGCGGACATATATTATTTTCGCGAGCACTAAAACGGCACTCGCGCGAGAGCAATATTGAAGCCTGCAGGGCAGAAACATGCCTTGAGCATGAGCAGCATCTACATGAGCTCTCCTGCGCTCTCGCGAGCAATTCCTGCTCTTCTGCTCGTGAAACTCTGGCCTGCTCTCGCGCGCGGAGAAACGTTAGGAAGTGGGCGTACCGTGTCCCAGTAACGCCAAATCTAATTGGTTACACCCCTCCTCTTTTATGATTGGCCGTTGTCTGGATTTAAACCTAAACCAGAAAGTCCCTCCAACCTCCAACGTGATGAAATATGGCTGTGGAAACGTCTCACGTAAGTTACTTTACTTTACTAATGATTGTTTTTAATAAAAGGCATGCTTCTGTATTCTGTGGTTATTCCACAAGATCCGTCCTTACTTATAAATGGATTGAGTTTTTTAGATAATACATTTTTATACATATTTTTCAAAAGTATTCAAACAATTCTATTATAAAGATAAGAACCAATTAACTTTTCGGTCTTGACATGATAATATAAAATGTAGCTTTCAAAAACAGAATTTGGAATTAACAATTTTGATTACTCTAGCAAAATATTTTATTCACAAATGTCGCTTTTTCAAAATGTCCCCAGTTTTTATTGCCTTTCTCAAATAAATAATACTATACAAAAAAAGTTTAAAATGATGCAAATGTAAAAAAGACCAAGAATTTTGCAAGTTTCTTGGCACTTTAATTTCTGAATGACCTCTTTTTTTTCTGTTCAAACGCCCTCAGTTTATTTTTTGGAACGTTTATGATGATGTTTATGTGCCTTATTCTGTATTTGACATAATTGTTTCAATAAAGATTTACCACATTTCTTAAAAATATAATTAAATACTATTTAATACTTTATTTTTCTTCACAGCATATTCTGAAACGGCAGATCCTGGAGAGACTCCTGTCGAAGTTTGAACTTGCACTCATTCGAGCACCACTTGACCTGGATTTCCTGGAGTTTGCATGTCGCCAGGAGCTGTACCTCCTGCAAGCACTTTCGAGACATGTTGACATACCGCAAGGAATAATCCAAGCTCTTCAAGAGCTGTTTGGACTACTTAGGCAATATTTAGATTCAGAAGCCCCAAATACAGCAGTGGGATCAGTTATTGGTCTAAGAGGACGTCCTAAGTTTGAAATTGAGAGGCAGCAGTTGGTTGAGATGTTGGGGACAAACCTATCGGTGCCTTGCATTGCTAAGCTGCTAGGTGTTTCTTCAAGCACAGTCTTTAGAAGGATGAGAGAGTTTGGCTTATCTGTTTCAGAAATGTATAGCTCCATCAGTGATGAGGAGTTGGATAACGTGGTCATATCCATCAAGAATGACATGCCCACTGCTGGATACCGAATGGTCAAAGGACGGTTGTTATCCATTGGTCTACGTGTACAATGGACAAGAATGGCTGCCTCAATGCATCGAGTGGATTCCATAGGCATCCTCTCCAGACTGGCTAGTCTGGGCTGTGTTGTGAGGAGAACATATTCAGTGCGAGGGCCTCTGTCGCTTGTGCACGTGGATACCAACCACAAATTGATACGGTAGTGGTATTTATATTTCGCTAAGTGATTAAGAAATAATCTCTTTGTAATGTCCCAGTTTTGGAGAATCAGTGTTTCAATTCCAGAGTGCTATAACAGTGTGTTCTTTGGTTTTCCAGTTATAACATTGTCTTATTTGGTGGAGTGGACGGGTATTCGAGAAAGGTAAGACTGCATTTCACTTCAGTAGACACACATTAAACAAACATGTATTTTTTGTACGAGTTTCCGACTAGCTACTTAAAACCACAAAAGAGGTCCCAACGCTGTGTCCTGGCTTTTGCTTAAGGAATTTGGTCCAAATGGAGAAAGTGTATGGACTAAAAAGGAAGCAGCAAAGTCAAAGTAGATATAAAGGAGATTTTGTGCATTGCCTATTTTTGCTGCACAAGTATTATGAGTCAGTATACTGTATGTCAGTATTGTTTGCTTATTTCTATTGCAACAGGAATTCTTTAATCTCTGCCTTTTTTTCCCTATAATACACAGTTTAACAGAATGTTGTCTAGTTATTGTGTGTAATTGCCCTATTCTTAAATATTCTCTGCTTTTCTGCAGGTAATGTACTTGGGTGCTTCGACCAACAACTGTGCGTCAACAGCCTATGGCTTCTTCTTAGAGGCAACACAAAGACATGGAGTGCCTTTAAGGTGAATTCACAGAAAAAAGCAGTCTTTGGAGAACTAGATCAATACTGTGACACTTTTGGATGAGTATTTTCTTTGACAGTCCTTTGGTCAACTGTGTACATTTCAGGGTCAGAGGAGACCAAGGAGTAGAAAACGTACAGATCGCGAGATTCATGTTTTCGGTTCGCGGCACCGACCGTGGAAGCTTCATCTCTGGTAAAAGTGTTCATAACCAGAGGTAAATTACAGCATCTTTAGTAACTCAATTAGTGAGGTGAACTTATCTGATGTGTAGACCAAGCACCTTGCACTTAACCCATGCTAGGCCAGCATGAAAATAGATCACTTGAACTGGTTTTCCCTAAACCATGTATTTTCATCCATAGGATTGAGCGTCTTTGGCGTGATGTAAGAGTCATTGTCATCAACAAGTACTCTGCGATACTACTTTCCCTCGAAGAGGATGGTCTGCTCGATATCTCATCAACAGACGACCTCTTCTGTGTGCACTACATCATTCTTCCGATCATTTGCCGACTTCAGATGGACTTGGGGATTTTTACAGAAGGCTGGAACCATCATCCACTCAGCACTGAACGGAACCAATGTCCAGAGCAGTTATGGCAACTTGGACTGATGCAGACAAACATTGATCAGCCGGAGAGCCCAGAGGTATTGATCTCGTTTCAGTATTACAATACATGTCACATGTTAGACGCTTTTATCCAAAGCGACTTACATACTCAGTACTGTGGGCAATCCCACGATAGTAATTACTTACCATTTACTTTGTGTAATATACATTGTCAAAAGATTACTTTCTTTCCCTGCTCTTGGCATGACCATTTTCTGGGCATTTCATTCAGTTTGTGTTATTTTTACAGTTAAAATAACACAAACTGAATAAAATGCCCAGAAAATGGTCATGCCAAGAGTAGGGAAAGAAAGTAATTTATTACTTGATGTCATTGTTCCATATTGTTTATAAGACATTTATTTCACCAAAGTGTTCAAAACCTCTGTTATGGTTATTAGGAGCCAGATGTTGACTGGGAAATTGCTGCTGACCACGATGGAGAAGAAGAGGATGCAGGGATTGTCGTCCCCGAATTCGACTGCCCTTTGAGTCCAGAAGACACAACTGAACTTCAATCAGTATTTCAGCAAATTGACCCAAACACTCCGGTCAAGGAACTGTACTTACTCTGCCGTGAGTATGTAGCTGAAAGATGTGGCTCTTAAGAAATACAGCTCCCTTGAATGAAACAGATGAGGTAAAAGTAAAATTCCTTTGTTCAAAGTGTTACTTAAGTACCAAGAGTAAAATAAGTCATGATGCCGATTTCATGAAAGAGTAAAGTTACTTGGCACAACGGGTGACTGGGTTTTTATTCAATTAAATTGAAACAATCGACACAAAATACAGCTCAAAACTATAATGGTTCCCCAACTTCACCATTTGTTTCCAAAACATTTTGACTAGAACAGTATGTCACTTGAAAGTTTGACTGTATTCTCATCTTGAACAAATGAAAACAAATGAAAACCTTGTCAGATAAAGTGCAATAAAGACTGTCTAACCCTAATCCAGAAAACATCGATTCTATGACTCTTATGAGCGGCTAAACTCCCTGCTACTCATAACAGCCTGTGTTATGATGCTCAGGAACTCCGGATATGAGCCGAGGTGCCTTGTCGGAAAGGTAATGGAGTTGGAGCATGCATTCACTACGGGAAAGCATACCGTGTGTGTACCATAGCGCACGCTGCAATCATGGTCGAACTCAATTAAGATTTTAAACATCTCTCTCTCTGTTGAGGTGATGGGGACGTGTGCCTGCCCCGTAAGCCATTGAAGGAAGCAACCAACAGTGATCTTGGGTTTTTCCTTCATCTCCTCTTCATCTTTTGCCGCTTCACCTGTAGACTCTGTCTCTCTTGAGTCTCTTTCATCACTCTCTGTTATCTTCACAGGGGTCCCCCTCTCTTCAACCACGAAGCTCTTTTCTTCCTCTAAAAACAAGTTGAAAATGAATACAAAGAAATGCATATATTCACCTAAGCAATGTCAATAAATATGGCTATTGTTTTTAAATAGTTTTTTTATGTGGATATTTTGAAGAAGAAAAACCTCATTAGCCAGTCCTGCTTTACTTGTCATTGTTTCATCGCAACCATCATGAATGCAAAGTTGTGTTTAAACTGAGACATGTAAACATGAATAAAAAGGGTATGCAAAGCTGTCATTGAGTTGCCTGTCGTAATCGGGGGTAAAATTCAAGAACAAATACGTTTATAAAATGTCAGGGCAGTAGTATCACCTTCTTCTTCAATGTGTTGGATGAAGTCTTGTAAAAAGTTAACAATCTTCGATTCACTCTGGCGTCGCAGCGAGCCCAGCTCGCTGAAGACTGGAGATATGGCTCCCATCAGGAATTCAGCATCCGGCTTGGAGAGATGAAAAAACAAAATGATGTATGCTCAAAGTTGGATGAGCTTAACCCTTTAATTGCCAGACCAAGAAAAAAAACTATGGAAAAATTATTTGTTTGCATTTTTTTTATCAAATGGGACACACATAGCACATTTAAAAAAAAGAAAAAGGTATCAATATTGATATTGATATAAAAAGTAATGTTAAGTGTTTTTAATACAAAAAAAAAACGTGCTCATCTTACTGTAGATGCTGAATTGGCCTAACAGGAAACCACTGGCCTAACAGCAAATGTCTATATCCTGTGTTGGCCTAACTTGCTCATCTGTGTGCAACTTTGGGCTGTATGCCATGCATGAAAGCTGCTATATAAATTATTATCACTCTTTCACTCTGAGACTCATAAGGCAGTATAGATGTAGTAATAATGTAATATAAGATGTAGTAATATTACCATGAATCTATCTATTTACCATATTGTATTGGAAAACATCTCTGAAACTCTGAAAAAGTTATATTGCTAGTTTAGTTTGTTAAAAACTTTTTTTGTGCATCAAGTTATCTAATTATGTTCAGTCAGTGCTCTGACATTAAAATATGTCAAAAATGATATGGTTACCTTACAACAGTTGACCAAAAAGAGTGATTTCTTCTGCAGTGATTTTTTTAGCATGCCAACTTTCTCAGTGGAAAGCTGAATGGCTTTCTGTTCTAACCACAGTGACATCTAGAGGTTGTTTTGTGCATAACATGTCAACCAAATAGTAGAGATGGCTGAATCAGGTAGTTAAACTTTTAAAACATTTTTTCAACGGGATATCAAGACACAAAATTTGCTCTACCAAATGGTGGCGCTGGCTGTTAAAGGGTTAAGGTTTGAAATTCAGTGGTAAAATCAGCTAGAGACATAATACTGACCTTTTCATGAAGGCCAGCGACGAACAGATCCCTGAAATGCTGTGGTTGTTGTACTATCATCTCACACAAGCCATACAGCTTCATGCCTGAGCATATCTGCTGCAGCATTGGTAGAGTGCGGACCGATGAGTGCAAGATAATTGCCCTATAATTCAGTAACAGATAACAGCAATAATATAAAATCATACATAAAAAAGGGAAAGAGTGACTGCACACTCAATATGAAGTATGAGTGTAAAGGAATAATTGATTGGTTTCAAACATGGGTTGTTATGGGTTAAATCACTTAGCATATGTACATACTTTATTATGTCTTCCTTCCTCTCCCACGTTGCAAGACCACTGTACCCGCATGCTGTTATCCGATCCAGAAGGTCGTACATAGCTTCAGGTTCAGCTATCTCAACCTTTGCAATTAGAAAAACAGTATCACACAGTAAGTCATGGGAGCCTTAGCTTATTTTAAGAATTAAAAAAAAATTACACTACAAAGAGGTGTGTGTGTCAACCATACTAAAACAAACGTCATGTTATATGAAGGAGTATAATAATAATAATAATAATAAATGGGATTTATATAGCGCTTTTCTAGACCCAAAGACGCTTAATATCTGAGGAGAAGACAAATATTACCTCTTCCATAAGCTGGCTGAGCTCTGGATCAGTAACATCTTCCTTGGAAATGGAATCTCTATGAATCTCCCCAGTGGATATGTATCCATAGCACCACTCTCTGAAAAAGTTAGGTGGAGGACCACCTTGTACTATACTGACTGCCATAATCTCTCCAGCTGTCCTGCATTAACAAAGTTTAATCAATGCATAGACATTATTAATAAATGAAATAAACATCGAAAAGACATTGCAGAACACAATTCTACATACTTGAAATGCTCTTTGTGGTAGTCAGTAATTGAGTACTTGGGGGTTTTCCCTGTACTCCCTCCCTGAAAAAACTTCCTTTCAACACCTGCCATCATTTCTATAATTGAAAGGAAAAGTGGATCAACACATTGATAATCTCAATTAGACCACTGTATATGTTAAAGTACAGCATGCGTCATGCAAAGCCCTTAACCTGTGCAAGCACAGAAATTGCATGCAACCAGAGAACCGCCACACACTGAGGAATATTTTCATTTATTATAAGGAAGTAAACATATACCTGTTAAGAATTCTTTCCTGAGAGCCCCATGGTCAATTCCAGACTCTCCAATGAAAGACACTCGGAGAGGGTTTTTGGGAGAAGACCTCTTCTGACGTCTCCACTGCCCTAAACCCCTTTCAAACATGTCCTCCCTAGTGACACTAACATTAAAGAGTGTTGTTGTGTCCACTCGTCCACTAAGTGTTTCGATGGCTTCAGCAAGACTTGAAGGAAACAATTAGAAGTTGATTAGAGAACTGGATCCAAAACGTTTTCCCTTAAGAGACCCCTTTTGTATCATTGAGTAAACTGACGACCCCTGACTGATGTAAAGTGGCGTCTTTTAAATGATATTCAAGGCATAACAATAACAATGCAGGGCAACTGATGAACAGTACAATTAACACAAATAGTGAACACAATAACTGCAGGACGTTTTTGTTTAAAATAAGCAATTACAGGTACATTTGAAGCATATTACCTTTTCTCTCGCCCTGTCAGTTCTTCACTGGCATGTTCTTCCAAATCGATAATTTGTGTCGACTGCAATGTACTGATGAGGGAAAAAATATTTCAATGGGGCATGCCTTAATCATGGTTTACAATATCTAACACTGCAAGAAAAAATTATATAAAGAATGTGCATAATAGGAGAAAAAAAAACCTTTCTCTACAAGTGCTGGCATGTATTTCAACCAAATACTCAGGAAATAACTCTGAGCACAATGGACAGGCCACCTTTAAAAACACAGAAAAGCAGAGCAAATATTCAAGTGAATTACTGAGACGCAGAAACCTTCATCATCTGCAATAATGTAATTGATAAATAATGCCCTGATTTTACCTTAATATCGATTTTAGAACAGGAGGTCCTACACGGGAGCACACTTGGAGAAGCCTATAATAAAATGTAGAAAGACTGCCAATTAATGACACATACAATGAAAATTGTTTAGAAACAAACACCTACAATATTAGTGAGCTTACATTCCCAGGATTGCTTGTAGCTGGAGACTCATCTAAATCTGGGTCCAGATCCTGAAAATCGTAACCAGTTAAAAAAGCTGTCGATTCAGGATGATAATGATCCTGCATAGCTATTTGTGGAATAACATTACCGGTTCCAGATCCATGCGGTCAGAACAGCTGCTTGGTTCACACTCTTGTGCATGTAAAGCCAACAGCTGGACAGGCATGCTTAGATGACACGTGGCACATCTGGCTTTTGGCATATTTTCGAACTCCTTCGATGAGTAGGGCAAGGGGGAGGTGTCCAAAGTGTCCTGGATGGGCATTATATAGAGACAGCCTTTTCCACCTAAAGCTTTGGCAAGGTAGGCCCCCGTGTAACCCTCTGCCTCAGGTGCCAAAACACTTAATTTCCGCTGACCTGATCCTCCTATGTGGGAATACAAACAAGTTGATGTTATTTAATGCACAGAATGTTCTAGGGGAGGCAGTTGATTTTAACAAGATGCACACTTGCAGTGTTAGGCTTTCTCATGGATTGCTAAAAACAAGAGGGTAGGTAAATATGCTAACCATCAAGGGCATTAATGAGCTATTATAAGAGCAGCTATTGTAGGAGAAGATAGAGGGTATAAATAGGATTTAACTGCAGAAATACTAGACCACAGTTGAATTTAATAAGGGAGATTGTATCTTACCAGCAGCTTTATGTAGCATCCAGGCCCCTTCCAATGGTACCATTTTGGAATATGATTCCATAAGTATATATGATATCTATGTGGGAAGAGCAAAACAAGTGTGCAGTTAGAACTATAACCCTCCACACATGTCACCACTGTTGAAGCTGATTTGTGACCAGTAGTACTTCAGTGGATTGGGAAACTACAGTAATACATAAAAAATTTCCCCAAATTGGGATCAATAAAGTGCTTCTTATATTATCTTGACTCCTCCCCTTATTATTTTTTCTATCTTACCTGGGAGTGGTCAGCATTTTCGGGGATATTGAGAGTCCTCCTGCCGAGTCCAGCCTGGAGAAGGACCATTTCATCCGATGACTTTGGTGTTCTTTCTGTGCTCTTATTGAGCAGAAAGAACTGGATTGGGGTTGACCTAACAGCCCTTCTTTTGGGAGATGGGGTATAACTTTTACCCGATTTGAATAGGCCGGGGAAAGCCCTGAGGAGTTGAAAACAATGTGTAAGAGAGGCATTTAAGAAGCTGTTATACAATATATTCATTCTAAACAATCTGAAGAGCGTTAATTTCTATGAAAAAATACGCTGAATTATAGCCAATTGCCGAGTTATTACAATGGCAATTCAGTTCAGAACTATCTTTATTTCCTAATGGATCCAAACCTGGCCATATTTTGGTCCACTGTATTTCCTGCTGTAGAAGGAAAGCCAGGGGTCCTTTGTTGCTTCTGCCCCTGGACTGCCTGACGCTGCCTTGTCCCAGCCTGCTGCCTGTTGCCAAGAGCAGACTGCTGCTGTCCCTGTATAGTAGACTGTCTGTTGCCCACCTCCACCTGCTCTCCCTGAACCTGTACTTCATCTGTGAACACAATTTAAAGATGTCTATGATTCCCTAGAATCTAAATAAACTGAGTACTAAATACGTAAAGTAGTTAGAATATATAAAGGCTTCATTAATTAAACATTACCCAGATAGTCACAAGCCCTGAAAATAAATAGAAGAAGAACAAGAAGAAGATGAACCTTTAATTATCCCCCATGGGGAAATTCAGTTTTTCACTCTGGTTTTAATATAGGTTGGTAAAACTGTCACTGAAACACCTCGGCGTGCTTCCTCCGGCCAAGACTGCAGCTGTAATTTTTTGTAAACGACTGACCATTAGATGAATCTGTGAAGACAAGTGATCTCCCCCTAGTTTTACTTACGATTTTGAGAAGTTGGTTCAGCCAAGGCACTTCTCAGCAACTCAACGACACGCCTGGCAGCATTTTGTAACTCTATCTGTTAAAATAGATAGCATTTTTCATTTAATCATTTATTTCAATAGGGACAATGCACATAAACACTTTAGACAAATAACACTTCAAGTGTAAATGGATCATGTCTTACTATACTGTCTATACTGTCTTGCTGTTTTTAAATTATTGTCTTGTTGTTGCGCACTGGCACTTTGACTTTGAGTCGATGTAATTTCGCTGTAATTGTTACAATGACAAATAAAGTATCTATCTATCTATCTATCTATCTATCTAAAACAGACACAAACAAGAAATAGTCAAATTGATTGTCACAATCACAGTGCAAAGACATGTCGTCTTGTTTATCCAGATCTGCTAACAGTTAACTTTAGCTAACTTTTATTATTGCGGGCAGACAGCTGTGTCACTTTCTTCTTATACCGTGGCTTGTAAATAATGCAATGTCAATATCTTAAATGCCCGTCAAGCAGATAAAATGATAGTTATGTTAAACCATTGTTTTCTATATGCATAGCTAAAAGTACCGGTTTTTGCACGTACCTCCTTGTCGTCAGCCATTCTTCTTCTGCGGGGCTTTCCCGCTCCGATATCCCTCTTCATTTGAAAACGGCCAATCATAAAAGAGGAGAGGTGTAACCAATTAGATTTGGTGTTACTGGGACACGGTAAGCCCACTTCCTAACATTTCTCCGCGCGCGAGAGCAGGCCAGAGTTTCACGAGCAGAAGAGCAGGAATTGCTCGCGAGAGCGCAGGAGACCAAGGAGAGCTCATGTAGATGCTGCACATGCTCAAGGCATGTTTCTCCCCTGCAGGCTTCAATATTGCTCTCGCGCGAGTGCCGTTTTAGTGCTCGCGAAAATAATATATGTCCACGGCTGCTTGACTTGTGCTCGCGTGGATCTCATATGCCCTCGCGATTTATGACAGAGATTTGCCGCCATAGACCTGCCTTCCGTTTCAACCATACTCCTTCCGTTTCCACTATACTTTCTCTCACACATACATACATTCTTCTCTTGCATACATATATTGTCTTCATACATACATACATTCTTCTCTTGCATACATATATTGTCTTCATACATGCATATATTATTTATAATATTAAATGTAAACATTGAATGAATGTGCATGAGAGCAAAATTTATAAATATGAGCATTAAAATATATGAATATGAGAACAAAATGCATGAATGTGTGAGTGACAATATATGAATGTGTGCATCGAAATATGATAATATGAGAGCAAAATGTATGAATGTGTGAGTGTAAATAATATATACAGTACGTGTGTGAGAGTGAAAATGTATGTATGTAAAAGGAGAATATATGTGTGTAAGAGTGAAAATATATGTATGTAAAAGGAGAATATATCTGTGTAAGAGTGAAAATATATGTATGTAAAAGGAGAATGTATGTGCGTGAGAGGACCAGTATGAATTACGGCCTGTACGGCCCCTCATAATATTCCGTTACAATGCTCAGTAACGCAGTTACACATTTTAACCCGAAATTAAATGGTGTTTTGTTTTTTAAGAATGTACTAACATAGCGAGACATTCTGAGATCAGAGAAAAATTGTGCGGGTAGATTAGTAAAGCTGGTGTTTACCCTTCAGGCTTCGCAGGATCTGGGGGTGCATAGGCCTGCATTGCACCCCCAGTTGAATGTTATGCACCCAGAACGGAGCAAACATTGTGTCAGGTGCGCGTGACCTGCTCCATTGCGCGTGCGTTATCGAAAGTGCTTCCACAGCAGTGTGACACACATCTATGGATAATTATTTATACGAAAATGGTTAAAGCAACCATCACTAAACGCCAGCAACACTGCATCTACTGCAGACAGTAGCAGCAGGTCAGATGGGGACATCACGTTACCCTCCGTTGTGTACACTAGCTTACTCCCGCCCGACTCGCTGCCCTCGCCCCCGGAGCAGCAGTCTTTGTCGCCCGAAACTACGCCGCCCCTCTGCGTCTCGCAGGTGCCAGGATGCCACGGCAAAACAGCCTGCCCAGGTATATCTAAACAAGTACCCGCCTGTACAGTGGGGTAAGGCGGTCATTTTGCAGCTCGTGGTATAAAAATAGACAATGGCTGGAATATTCATGTGAAAATAGTGCCATATTCTGCCATGCCTGTAGAAATGTTGGGTCAATTATGACCAAATATGTTGTTTGTTCAAGTGCTTAATAGCCTACATCCTATAATTACGTTTGAAAGTTTTCGCCCTCTAGTTCTCCCGTTGAATGCTAATGTTACAGATGGTCGTTTATTCACAAATAACCCTCTCTGTAAAATCCTATATTGTAGGATAGTTTGGCCATTAAAACGCTTTTTGATTAGATTTCTAGCAAGAAGTGTATATTGTACTTTTAGAATCCACGTCCAGTCGATATGTAGGATCTATAGTTTGATAGATATTACGAAGATGATTTGAGGTATGTGGCAGCCTCCATGTAAAGTTACGGGTTGAAAACAGCATTTCCGGTCTCGATTTTTTCATAATAAAACCAATGATCAAATGATTTAACAGTGATATCTGCAGTACTCATCAACTAAAAAACATCAGTTTATCCTTGTTAATTATACGACATTTATTGGTTTAAATTGTGTACAATGCTTTTGTGTTTTTCCCATAGGTTTTTCCCTTTCGATTCTGAGAGACACCTTTCTTTTGATAGGCTAAAACATCGATTGTTTTAGCCGCGATGCATGTCGGGATATGGTGTTTATGCGATATGAAATCGGAAAAACATGTTTTTTAAATAAAATAATACTTTATTCCGAGTGTTCTTGCTTTTCTCTTTGGAAGTCATCACATAACGGCATTGTAATACACGCTTCGGCTACATTAAATATTACATATCTGCCGTAGATATTTATTTATAGAGCCCTGATCAGAAGACCTTTTGACAAACTGTAAGAAATGCTGCCAACACTGAATACGTGACGTGGATCATAACTATATTAGCAATTAATAGATCTGCGTCATTTTCTTTGTTTACATGTCAATACTTTCTGATTTTTCTTTATTTTCTTTTGTAAAGATGTGCAACGCGGATGTAAAGAGAGTGTTGTTTTGGTTCTCAGGTATGTTTGTGTATTTTGTGTGGTTACTAAAAAATAAGATTTTCTTGTTCATTTAATAATTTCTCATTGTATAAATAAGCTAGTATGTATAAATAATACTAGGGACACTGAAGTGAGCACTGCTGAGGATGTGCAATGCGGAGGTAAAGAGAATGTTGTTTTTGTTCTCAGAATAAATGCCAGAAAAGACACCCAGATGCTTCGCTGTCGTTTCCTGATCACAACAGGTCGCTTACGGTTGTGACCCGTTAAACATGTTACAATGCATAAGTTTCAAATCGAGAGACTGAAACTGTATTTTCCTTTACCGTTCTGTTTAAATTTCACAATACAGTTAATAGTCATATGTTTGATATTATTATGTTTTATTAACTACACCACTGGTTTTTTAACCTGCACCGCCTAGTGGTTAAAGCACGTTATTGAATTTTGTTGTTGAATAAGTTGTATTTGATGAAAACATTTAAATATTAACAGTAGCCTACATACAATATTGGGGGAAAGTAGAAGGCATGATAGAAATATAGAATAGAAAATATCAACAAGATACTGTAGTGATCTCTACAATAAAACTGTTTAGTGCAGGACGTCCAAAGATATTAACAGGAGGATGTGCAAAACAGACAAACTAATAAGGCTTTATTTAAACATTAAAGAATACTTTAAGTTAAGGTCTTCTTTTGAATAAGAAAAAAACGTTGGGGTTATCCACAGATAAATATGAAGTCTGACAAAGTACTTAACGTCCAATATATTGCATAGTTTATTTTGGCTCTTGACAATCACCTTCCCTGAATTTGACTCAGGTGTAACTAAAGTCTGCTGGGTTGTTTATATTTCACATCATTAATCAGAATCTGCAAAGTAACTAAAATAAATGTAGTGGAGTAAAAATACCAGGTTAACCTCTGAATTGTAGTGGAGTAGAACAAAGTAGTATGCTGCTGTAACACAAACATTTCCCAACTTGGGATCAATAAAGTATATCTTATCTTATCTTAAGATGATCGATGGCCAGTGTCATATTTGCAAAATTTGCCTCTGAACCTTGACAAGTGCATTTTTCAGGCTTATCAATGAAAAACAGGAGGGGTCACAGACATAAGACCAGCTGTTAAATAAAGCTCTTCTGACCTTAGGTGTCATGTGGGTATATGAATTCAGCCATTTATTAATTATATATTTTACATTTGATAACACCACTGTTTCGTATACCCTAAACCTCCAGGGTGTACACAGTTTAATACTGGCAACTTTGGTATGGGAAATACGAAAACGTCTTATAAAGAGACGTGCCATAGAACATGTTGCGAAACACACAATAGCCAGCATGAGTAGTTCTGGGGGGGGTGGGGGGCTGGACCCGTCCAATTCCAGTTTTGGATTGTCTGCCGTTGTTCAATTCCATTTTATAGAGCTGTTTGACGCTCAGCGTAACCTTGTCGCACTGCCACTCCAACATCCAATCACAGGGCTTGATGACTAATCACGGGGTTTGTAAAGCAAGGTCGATGTTGTAGTCCCAAACGATAGCTGGGGATTCTGGGTAGTGTAGTGTCTTCGGAAACTGTAGTGTCTAAACTTCGAAAAAACTATTTGTTTCTCTGAATCGGAGGTTAAAAATACAAAAGCATTGTACACAATTTACAACAATCAATATTGTGTAATTAAAAAGGATAAACTGATGTTTTTTAGAGGACGAATAATGCAGATATCACTCTGTAATCATTTCAAAGTGAGGGGAATATATCCGGTTTTATTATGAAAAGTTCGAGACCGGAAAATCTGTTTTCACCCACGCTAACTTTACATGGAAGCTGCATACACATTATCTTGGCGAGACCTCAAATCATCTTCGTAATATCTATCAAACTATAGATCATACACATCGACTGGACGTGGATTCTAAGAGTACAATACACTTCTCGCCAGAAATTGAATCAAAAAGCATTTTAATGGCCAAACTATTCCACAATTTAGGATTTTCCAGAGAGGGTTATTTGTGAATAAACGTACCTCCGGAGCGTTTGCAATGAACGGGCCGGGAGCATGTTGTTTCTTACACGACCACTAGAGCACCTCTAGTGGTCGTGTAAGAAACAACATACACTTTAAAACGTGTCTCTGGGTCGTAATAAGGGCATGAACAATCGGCCTATATGGTCGTTTTTTGTAGGAAGGCAGTCTGCAAGCTAGTATTGCAGCTGAAATGTTCTCCAGGTCACAAAGTCAACCTCACATGATGATGTGATAACAGTTTTCAAGCACAGTAAATATTCTCTTCCCAGAGTATATGATGGGACCAAGGTGATGATGTAGTACATGGTTTTAATAATACTTTTGCTTTTCAATGTTTGCCATTTCAAACCATGAGCTGGTTCAAATAATATTTGCCTTGATTTACAATATGTTCTCATTTGTTTTATCAGTACAGTTTTGAAGCTTTTGTGCTTTTCCTTCCCATAGTCCACTTTGGACTATATGAAATATTTCAGGATTGCACTTTTAACTCTCTTGAAATGTTCTGACTTGCTTGGTTTCAAAACATAACAAATGCCATTAATCTGTTAATTGGGGACCATCAATGCTATTTTTCATTGCTGTTGCCGGCCACTATTGCTCATGTAAACCTACTACTGCTGCACCCCTGTAATCTCAGAGGCACCCTGAGTCATTTTGTTCTGGAACCGGGCCTGTACATGACCATACATATACTATACAAAATACAGAGCCCATTCCGTGTTCCTGTTATTTTTAAATTCCTCTCTACCTTCTTCTGGTGATTTATCTGACATCCAGCGCTCTGTATTTTAACCTCTTTTCCTTTCTCTTTCTTGATCCTCCTTAGCAACCTTTATTATAGTCCTTGACAGTGGCCTGTACTACTGTATTAACAATGTGTCACATGTTAAGAATTTACAATCAGAATCGAGTATTCAACTAAGCTGTGTAATAAAAGTTGTTAGTAGCCTTAGTGGCCTATCCAGTTGTTATGCTATACCACATTGCCCTTCACTGGATGTATAATGAGCTGCACTAAGCATTTAAAATACCTAGCAATTCTTTTGCGGTTATTTTGGCGAATTACACTAATACAAAAGTAGTGCAACTCATTACAGTAACAACGAGACATTAATATTTTAATGTAACTTATTACGTGTTGATCTTTGTCTTAATGTCTTCCCATTTAAAACCCATGATCCCGTCTCCCAACAGAGAACATTGCCTCAGATGTGTCAACACTGTTTTTGTATCACATATAATATTATGGAACAAATAACAGAAATGAATGGAAACTCCCTGTTGTCGGAGAATAAAAAGTAGCAGTTGGAAGCGTCCCTGTGTGAGTTCAATTTACTCTCTACCAACTGTCATCAGAGTTAGAAGAGCTCAAAGAAAAATGGATAAACAGAAAACATCAGCACGGTTTTAACCTCGAAAAACACACCAGGGAGCAGTTAAGCGTGGCTCTGCTCAATAATTGCATTTTTCTTCAGCAGGGAGGTGTGTACAGGGGTTCCAGGTGGGAGATAGATCCCTGTTTTATTGGACAACATGACACTGTCCTTCAATGAATGTGGAGCAGAAGCTGTTGCTTTTCATAAATATTGCATGGCAGCTCACCACAGTCTGCATTTCACCGCTAGTAGTGTATTTATGTAATGACAGACCTTTTACTTTCATTCAGAAGCTGATCAAAATGTATGTTGTCAGAGCATTTAATACACCTTTGTTGTCTTTCTTTTTTCTTGATATCATTTACAGTAGCAAAGTTGGAAGAGGTATTGGAAGCTGGTGTGAATGTCCTGTCAGTACAAGACTGTACAAAAAAAACATATAGCAAAACTATAGTAAGTAGTATTACCATATATTACACAGTGCTATTAAAAGTAAACATCCATTTAGTGAAGATATCACTATGTTGCTCACCCACTCACGCTGAGATCAAAATTGAGTAGTAGTTAGGATTTATACAAATATATTCAGCAATTTGTTAATTCACTCGTGAATTATTTTGGAAAAATATTTATCAAAGCATAACAAAACCAGGACAAGACACAATGCTGACAGAAAGTAGGCACATCTGTTTCTGTGTTAAGTTTATGTTCACAGTTTTAACACTAGATGCCATGCATTCAAGATGTTTGTGGACTCTTGCTCTCTCTCTCAATGTTAGGGTAAAGCAATACTGTTTTGCAATTATATCGCAAAGTATTTATGTTTGCTATAGATCAAAACCAATTTATTGTATGCATTGGTGTAAAACAAACTGGCTTTTAAGTGAAATACTGGTGCTTAGTATTTCATGTTTAGTGTTCGTCTAAGTTACGGTTTTCAGCCACGGTCATGAATTTTAATATAAGGTTAATACATCCACTCTTACATATTTACATAACTTTGCAAGCATTTATTTTACAAATACCAAATGTTTCAGAGAGAAATTGTTCACCTTATTAAAAACACATTTTTGGTAGTTTTTTCTACAGAGGGTTAAACCAAAAAGACATCAGCAGACTTTACATTGTATTTAAACATAGCAGAAAGCAAAGAGCCTCACTTAATGTTAAATAAAACCCTGTGAGTTGCAAAGATCACAACAGCATTGCCCCTCTGTCCCACACAGGCCTCGCTTGACAAGCTTTTGCTCAAATTGATTTGAGAAGGCAACCAACCATTCTCTTTGGTTGAGGTACCATGATTCAAGATATGATAGAAATTCAGTGTACAGAGAGGACAAGAAAAACACTGTGCTTAAAAAATCAAGAGGCAGCAGAGAGCATGAAGAGAAAAATCATCTCAAGCTTAGATTTGTCAATCAAGTCCCGAACACAGCAACTTGCTGGACAGCAAGACAACATGATGGTGGGGGTCACTTGTCATTGAATGCAACGCACCTCTTTAGCAAGGAGCTCTGATGCACTGGTTTGCAGATGTATGAATGGCGCCCTTGCATGCAAGAACAGCAACAGGTAGCTGCTTAAACCTCATGAAAGGTGGAGAGGCAATACACCCTAAATGGTGCTTCAGGAGATGAAGGCCATAGTCTCAAAAGAGGTAGAGTAGAAATAAATATATTAGAGGTGGCAATGCATGCATTAAGTATCAATTCCCACAGCATTGTTAGTGTGTATGTCATCTCCTCCGGCCAACCACCATGGCTTTTTAAAATGTAGGAGACAAACTCAAAGTGCAAGTAAGGTAAGTCACTGTATAAGAACTGAAAGAACAATGAAGATCCTGCCTTTACTTGCAGTTACATGCTGTTTGATCATTTCATATGTTATTGCTGATATGTTGTTTTTTACCGATTTAGAACTTGAAGCATGGATCAATCTCTATGTTCCTCCAGCAGAAGCAACAGCAATCCCCAAAGTGTTTAGATCCTTTCTTGACTCATGGGAGAAACATCTTGGAGGTAACATGAGAAAGTAATGATCAAAACACGTAGCTGATGATCAACCAAATGTTTCTCATCCAAATACGATGTATGCATATTCAAATGTCATAATGATAACGCTTGCTTTTATAACAAGCCTGTAAGGTATGACTGGGGTAATGTGGTAGTAGTGCTGCTAAAATAGTTTTTAGCAAAACTGTAGTCATTTATCCATTTTCAATAAAATGCATTCTCTAACAATTACTCCATTGGCCTTTATGCAATTGTTCATACAAACAATTATAATTAATCGATTATTAAACAAATATATATTTATATAGACAATAAAGTGGGATGTTTGCAGTCTCTGTTGTTTACTGTTATAGACTAATCTGTTTTGTTTTGTCCTTATTGACAATAAATGAATTGTCTGTTTTTGTTAGATGTGAAAAGTAGTCACTGTTGCTCTTGGAAAATAAGCTTTTCTCAGTTTCTCTCATCTTGTTTTGCGACTCTAATGGTTTCTGATTGATGTCTGAGGAAGAATTTCAAATACAAAACAAAATATTTTCTTGCACAGGTTTTTTTGACCATTTCTGGTATCCTTTTTGATAGTGACAAATACTAAGTCATTTCGGTCATTTCTGACTAGGTCACTTTGAAATATTCTGTGCTGCTATTCTTGTAATGGTTAAATGACATTTCGGCCACTGATTGGTCCGGCGATTACGTGCACTGCTTTTTCTGGGTCGCTGAGGGGGTAAATTAAAGAAAACCCTGGACAAGTCAGCGTTGTATTAAAGCAACAAAGCAGCAAATTGTCATAATTTGTGGATGCATCCCATCAAAGCTATCATGTCAGTAATGTCTCCATACAGAAGCTAATTTAAAGCAACTTGGAAGCTGCTCACATCTCGCGAATACACGCACACACACGCGCACACACACACGCACACACACTCATATAGGCTTTCCAGAGCCAGCATGACAGCTTGGTCCTGTAATTCAGAAAGCGATAAGCTCATCTCCAAGTCTCTGTGGTAGCCTACCGGGAAAAGGGAGAAAATTAGAAAGAGAGGTCGAATGAAAGAAGAAAATGGGAAGAGTGCATGGAGCCAGCAAAAATGAAGGAGACGAGGGTTGGATAGAGGATAGAAATAAATAAAATGAGAGAACGGCAATGAGAGCACTTCACATTTGGGCTTACAGAACTGAGACTAAATGAGAGGACAAAGTAGATGAGTAAATGATCCTCATTTGGACTGCAGCATGTAATCACAGAGTAGCCATTTGCAGAGAAATACAATTCCAAGTCTGCCATTTAGAATAAGAAAACAGAAACATTTGGTGCATAATGAAAGACCCGTAATCCAAGGCCTTGCTGCCGATGTGTCAGCAGAAATATATGTATGATGATAAATAATCTTTAGCTAATGCTTCACCAAACAGTTTCAGCCCCCTCTCTCTCCACACCCCATAGCTCTGCACCACGGACCAATTTCCCAGACCATCGATTGGTGGTCAATTTCAGCCAGGGAGAGAGAGGCAACTCTTCTTCCCTATGGATTTTTGCGTCACAACGATGACTGACTGCAAATAACCACTCGCCAATCATGTCCCACTTTCCGAGTGACCTTTTCCCAAACATTCACACTTAGCGCTCTAATGCAATAATGTGTTTTATGGAAGGTACACAGACAGGGTTTATTTGGCAATACATTTGAACTATGTTTTGGGCGAAAAGACTGAATTGTGATGGTGAAACTGTTTCTGCATTCAACTATCAGTCATCAGCTCTGAACATTGACGGCTGTTGATGATATATGTGTGTGCTGTTTTTGGACTACAGTTTATTTTCAGTAGAACATCTTTTTCCCTCTTGGCATTGACTATATGGCTTCAGACACTACTCCCTAAGCCAAATGCATAAACAGTGCATACCATCAAAAAGCATGCACATGACAAAGCCTTTCGCAATGATATTCCATATATGCCCGATGTAAGATTGCATCTTTTAAAGATTAAGCAGCACCACACAGCCTAAGAATTCGTATGTAAAGAATATATTTCTGTCTGCTGAGCCTTGGATTTACACAAAGTTGCAATGCATCTGGCTCCGTGTTTGTTTGTATTTATCAGATTTTTTTACAGGTATCACGGCTAAAAATAAGTGGTTTTAACCTAGATTATTTGCCGCACAGGAGTTTTCCCTGACATTTTAAACTGATATCACAGACATAGATTTGTTCACCCAGACATCTCTTTAAGACTACGTACATCCTGTATCAACAGTTTTACTGTCTGTTCTTCCACGAGACGGCTCAACCTGTCACATCATTCGTTTCGTCTTTTCCTCGCTCAGCTTACTCTCGTCTCTAAAATGACTCTACCTCTATTTACCCTCACAAAATCCGTCTCTCACCTCACTTTCCCTCACCAAAACATTTGGCCCTTAAAAAAAGAAAACAGAAATGAACTCCAATATATTTTTTATTCAGTTCCTTAACTGATTGCTCTGCTGGAAGCATATTCGTACCATATTTCCATAGTCCTTATGACACAATAAAATAGTTACAAAATGCATATTTAGTTTGACCATGACCAACTCAATCAGAATCTACTGGGACATGCAGGTTTAAGGTCTGCATGATCTAGTGTAAAGAGCCATTTGATCCTTAACCTGCTCAGATGATTTAGGAGTGCTGGTCACACTATGATTTCATTAAATACCCTTCACCTATTCCCTTGCTTCATTAAAGAATGAGAGAGGTAGGTTAAAGATAGCACTATGCTAATAGGATGCATGTGAGCCAGGGAGAGATGGAGGTAGACACATGGTAAAGGGAAAGAGAGAGAGAGGGAAAGGGGCAGAGGAAGGTGGGTAATCGAGGCAGGATTCAGAAGTCATTAAGGTCAGTTAAGATGAGGTCTCACATTGCCGCTGTGACACCTGGGTCATCAGTGCAGAGCTGTGAACACCAGGGAGAGGTGTGTGTGTGTGTGTGTGTGTGTGTGTGTGTGTGTGTGTGTGAACATTTTTGTATGCATGAATCATATGAAGGAACCTGCCACAGAGCAGATTCATGAAGTTGTAATGACTGATTTGAGAGGTTGTAATAACCAAGTTGCAGTTGTAATGGAAAATATATTTAAAATATATATATGTTTCTGCAAGTGAACATTTCATCACTAAGTTCATTTTTTTTCTACAAGCTAAAAAACTTTTTTTTTCTTCTGTGACTTCAAATTTGGTTCACAGATACTTGGATTATACAAGTGTAAATGTATGCACACAATCTTTTTTCTGCAAGTGCTCAAATCAGGTTTTACACGTTCTTGCATTTTGTGCCATATCTACCTTCATAGAATCATCACTCATAGTGTTAGAAATGGTGTAAGATGCTATTTGACTTCAAACCTTTATGTTAAGAAATACATATTAGAAAGTTATGCAAGGCAACTGGATCCCTATTACAGTGCTAGCTGTAATGCATTTTCTCTGTGACATCTGCAAAGCTTATTTATTTGTAGGTAGGTTACAAAAAAGCTAGAAGGTCAAACAACTGGAGTAGAGCTGGATGTAAGACTTAAACAATAAAATGTGTTTTCAGCTATTTTGAAAACCAGCCACATGCTTGATAGTAGACAGAATGTATTTCGTTTTAAGGTAAGAAATGAGAAATGTTCTTATGACACCTCTGTCTCTAGGAAAGGGTCGTTTTTTACAATAATGTGTAAAATTCAAGTAAAGGCCCTGACACACCAGGCCGAAATCGTCCGTTTTCGTTAGTAGGATGATGAAGCGTGCCCTGTCTCCCAAACACAATTTGGTGTGTCCCGCACCGTCGGCCGTGACACGCCTTATTTGGCCTTTCATGGCCATGCGTCGGCTACAGGCAGTCGGCCAAAGAAATCAGTCTGATTGGCTCTTCAGCTAGCGAATCAGTGCATGAGAAGCAAAACGGTTGCTTGAGAATGTCTTCCACAAGCAACACTCCAATGGCTGATAGCTCCAGTACCGCACGAAACATGTTTTCGATGGACTAGAGTGAAAATGGAACGCAGACGCTATTTGTTGTTTGTTTATATCACGTAGTCTGTTCTTCTTCTCTGTCTTCCGGTTGTTGCCTCTTTTGAATGACGAATACACACTACCGCCGCCTGCTGGTAAGGAGAGTTATTGCTACTCACGCATGCGCAGTTCGTGCTCGGCTGAAGTCTTTGCGGTGTGTTCCAGTGCGACACATGGCCAAGCGGCAGGAGAACACGGCGACACAACAGTCGGCGTCGGCGAGTTCTCTGGTGACTGCTTGGTGTGTCAGGGCCTTTAGATGCATTTAACACTGCACCAGATATAAAAGAGCTTGTTTTTAAGGGTGTTTCTACATCCATTCATAGCTGAACGGCAAAATGCACCTTTGTACGTCTTTTATACATGAATATGTGTCCCCGGTGTTCCAGGGAACTCACCAAGTGTCAAAAAACACAACCCTCTCTATTTTCCTCCTTACCCAAATCTCTTAAAAAGGGGCTGCAACGATCTGATACAGACTGATCCGGATTTAAACACTTCTATGACGTCACAGAAGTGGCGCTACGGCTATTGGGCCAACTCCACCAATCAGGAGGAGACACGTACCACGAACATTGCCGTTCGAAAGCGCTGGAGACGCAGTACATATGCCAGGCCTGTAGATGGTGCTGTTCTCACAGAATCAGCCCATGAAAAGACAGTGTTAAATTGAGCGAAATGAGGAATGGCTAAAATGCATGATCTGTTTGGTATTTTGAAAAATAAAAAGTATAAATATGCCTTAGGTATGGTCCTACACTATATTATTCAAATATAGCATGATAGGTCCACTTTAAACATCTGTTTACATATTCATACTTGTGCCCACTAAAAACACTTACAAGACCTGTCAATTATACGAACAGTAAAGAAATACAACTTCACAGTTCTTCAAGGTGCCAGATCAGCTGTCATTACCCACGGATGTTGTTTTAGCCTACGCAGTACGCACCACTATTTCATCATGTATTTGAGATAATGCCCAGATTATGGTGATTGGTTGAAACGTCAGCGGCTGACCTGTCTGGATGCCCTCTGAGGACACCGGAGGAAAAGGACAGGTTACAGGATGCCAGATCAACAACTGCTGCATGTGTGCCTCTGGGAAATGTACCCAGAAGCACAAAGGACAGAGCGACAGGGTGAAGCAAGGTCAAAGCACCATAACAAAGCTCGCAGACCCAGATTTTTTGCCTACACTTTTTCAGTACACGGATGAAAAACTAAATTCAATTTGTGTGTGCACATCTGGCTCCAGGTTTGACAATACTACATCTGCCTTAACATGTGGAGTAAAAATGAAACTATGATTTAACAATTCTTCTTAAGATGGTTCAGACACACACTGTGATTCAACTCAAAAGGTACTCATGCCGAGAGGCTGCTGGCAGGCTGTGGGCGGCTAGCTGAGCACCCCCAGATAGCAGAGGCAATAGCCGCGCTGCCCACTCCTCCTCCGGCCACCCGCACGCCGCCGCTGTGCCCTCAAAGATGTCCAGGTAGGCCTCCGGATCGTCCTCTGCCATCAATTTCTGGAGGGCAATTGAAGGCGGTCGGGCCGGGTTGGTAGCGGGATCGGCCTCCCGAGCGGCCGGACGCTGCAGCAGCTCCCGTAGGAGAGCCCAGTCCTCGCGCTGGCTCGAGGCGATCCGGACCAGAGCCTCGCTCTGCTGTCGCTGTAATGCTGTGGTGGTCTCCTGCATGTGAGCGAGACGTTGGAGGGCCTGACCCAGCAGGGTTTCTCCTTCCGACATGATGTCCCTGTTCAGGCGCCACTGTGAGCCTCTCCGCTCACACAGGGTTCAAATAGGGACGGAAAGAGCAGGTTGTTTGATCCCAGACATTTATTAGCTCCAAACAAAGTATACATGGGTCTCAAACGTTGCCCGTGTGAGAACCTTCACAGGTCCTTTGACGACCTTCCAGGATCCCGCTTACTGCAAAACAGACCAGAACCAGGTTACGACATACTTTTATTCCGTCACTGATTACCTGATTCCGATCAGCTGTTTGGCCTCCAGCCAAGCCACTCCCTTCACTCCAGCAGTCGGTGCCCTAACCACACCCCGCTGCCACACTATTCCACCATTTCAAATCATTTTGTAATGCTTTGATCACATACAATCGATATCACCTCTGTTGTGGCATACTGTATGTCTCAGTATTGTGATTTTGCAAATCAAACCCACCTGGTTTTGGTAAACTTATTTTAATCTTTGGATAAACTCTGCAGTTGGATCAACCACATGACTCTCGGTTATATTTAATTAGTTTTGCTCCAAATAGACTGGTGGATATTTGTCCATCGACTCAGTGAACTTCACAGTTTATGAGTGGCAGTCGGCAAAGTCTTCGAAGAAATATTAACAGAGAAATGAAAGTGGGAAGTTGTCGTCACTACTCGCCTGGGGAGAACCCTGGGCTCGACATTGATGCAGTAACATCAAAAGCTTTTATTATTGTTCACACAAACAGATACAACATGTACAATGCCACCTGACGAGTAGTACCATGTTCCTCTTTTATTATTGAACCGGTTGCCTCATGCATACCGCTGAAAGATGCCTTCATGAATTTAAAATGATTTCCTGGCCTCCCTCTGCTACCTCCTACCAGGCCTGAATCCCTGCATCAGGTGAGTGGAGAGCTTGAGCACAAGACTCACTGAAGCATTTTAAGTGACAACCACAAAAATAAATTCCCACATGTACACTTTAATCTTAGACAAACATTTTTTAGTACATGAAATAAATGTATTTACTGATGATGAGAGTGGTTTTGCTTGGTTTCAGACCACTGAAATATCTTGCTCATGTACAAAACGTTCTTCAGCTAAATATTTTTTTGACATATTTTTTCTTAATTAAAATGTCTAGCATCTCACCGGTTTTTAACATTGTTTGAGGCAGTCCCATCAATGCATTCAAAACGGATTTACAAGTGCAAAGACACTTCCAAATTGCCTTTCTATGCTTTAAACATCATAATGTATGTTTCTTTTTCTGACATGGTGTAATTGTTATTCAATCACTGTAACTAACCCTATTACAGTTAGGGAAATAAATATAAAAAAGACAGACATGCTATACGCTCACCCACCCCTCACTATAACAGTTCAACTTGTTACATACACCGCACACTACATCCAGCATTGGATCTACATTTTGAGCCATGGTCATAATTCCCATACAGATACTCGGCTGCTGTAAATGAGGATGAACTAAAGAAAAGAAAAGGCAGCAACACCTGCCCTATAAAGACTGTAGAGGTAGAAAGCTTATTCCCCGTAATGCCTATTTTACTGTCTGTCCTTATTTGTCAGAATAAAATCCTTTCCTGGTGATATTAACAATATATGTCTATTGAGCTTTCACTGCCTCCACATATTTTATGGTTTAGGTTGAAATAGTGTAAGCAGAGCTGCTATGGGCGCCATGGGTGTGCTGCTACCATGACATTTAAAGGGCTCATAGAAATATATCTAAACAGGTTACAAGCCTTCCTGATTAAGTTATTATCGTTTAAGACAGCTTTTTATTAACAGCAGAGTCTTCCAAGAAGATGGAAAAAAGTGCTTCCCATGTATGCTGCAGTACCCTGATGGCTGTTAAGGAAGCATGGCAAACCACATGAATCAGTATTCAATGTTGTGTAGCTACAAAGAAACTGCAGATCAGGAGAAAGAGCTCTTGATATACCATGTATGAGGAGAAGACAATTTTATTATGAATTGAGCTCACAACATGGATGCTTGTCTCCCAGCAGTTGAAAGGCTATTCATGGGTCACACAGAAAGCAATATAAAATCACACTTTTACATACAGAACCGCCTCCCTTTACAATGTCACATTAAAGTTGCACTTTGTAGAAATGCTGAATCAGTCATTACACTCGACTAAAAACGTGCTACTACCCTGCAAAAAAAATTCCTATAGGGTTCTTCCGTTTAGAAATCTGCCGTTTGTACAGTTAATATTTAAGGAGGTTGTGTGGTCTAAATGCACGTCACCATGGCTTCAAATACCTCACAGTCCTGCATACACCATTCAAGTGAACGCTGTTTTGCTATGCTTTGTATTAATTAAAGTAAATCTAGCGCAATTAAGCCAAATCTAATCTATTTATGAAACATCATAACTTTGAAGGTTACTGTACTGAATGTACTACACATATGGGTTTCCTTCAAGCATTAATGTGTTCATGTTAGAGGAACTATAAAAGGACTGTGATGATGTGTTAAGGCCCTGACACACCAAGCAGTCACCAGAGAACTCGCCGACGCCGACTGTTGCGTCGCCGTTTTCTCCTGCGTCTTGGCCATGTGTCCCACTGGAACACACCGCAAAGACTTCAACCGAGCACGTACGAACTGCGCATGCGTGACTGGCAATAACTCTCCTTACCAGCAGGCGGCGGTAGTGTGTATTTGTCATTCAAAAGAGGCAACAACCGGAAGACAGAGAAGAAGAACAGACTACGTGATATAAACAAACAACGAGTAGCGTCTGCGTTCCATTTTCACTCTCGTCCATCGAAAACATGTTTCGTGCGGTACTGGAGCTATCAGCCATTGGAGTGTTGCTTGTGGAAGACATTCTCAAGCAACCGTTTTGCACTGATTCGCTAGCTGAACAGCCAATCAGAGTGATCTCTTTGGCCGACTGCCTGTGGCCGACGCACGGCCGATCCAACATGTTGAATTGGCCTTGCGTCGGCCGTGCGTCGGCCGTGAAAGGCCAAATAAGGCGTGTCACGGCTGACGGTGCGGGACACACCAAATTGAGTTTGGGCGACAGGGCCCTCTTCGTCGTCCGACTAACGAAAACGGCCGATTTCGGCCTGGTGTGTCAGGGCCTTTATAAATGAAAGTGACTTTTTTCTGATGGCGTTGAGTGGGGAAAGTATCAAATGTCTGAGTGTATACGGTGCTGTGGTAATATCTGTCACACTTTCACACATTACTATTACCTTACATGAGTAAGGTAATAATAATGTATTGCGTCAGTAGCTTAACCCTGCCCTATAACATCATAAGCAAGTATTTTCCGACAATCATTTTGAACCTCTGAACAGATATCTCTCCTGGTATTTACACTCGTTAGCCTGAAGGTTAGGCCCTGAAACCCTCTGTACCATCATTTATCTGTTCTGTCTGAATACGCTGGCTAATTGGTCTACTAATCTATTCGTTCACCCACTGATGCATTAGGAAAGGGAAAGGAGGTGATTTATTAGGTACACTGGCTTTTGTATACATTATAAATACAAAAAGTGAGAATGAAGTAAGGGATAATGCTTAGGGTTAGCGCAGGGGTCTGCAACCTTTTTGACCAAAAGAGCCATTTTGCCCCCTTTTCCTCCAATCTTTTTTGACTGGAGCTGCAAAACATATTTGATAGCTTGATAGCTTATAAAGTTGTATACATTGTTACATCATAGACAAAAACTACAGTTTTTTTGCATTTATTATTTATTACATTATATAAAACTGTTTACCTCTAATAATAAACAAAGAACTCTTATAAGAAGAATAAAAGAAATACACAGGCCTACTTTTCAAATAAATCAACACAGCACTTGGGGAGTCCTCTGCACCTTTGAAGGAAATTAATATAATTAAAATGGGCCCACTTTGAAATAAATAAAACATATAGCTGCACCCTGAAAAGAGTTAACTGATTGAATTATGACTGAAGATCGTCAGCTGTCTTCCTCTTCCGTTTTTTCCCTCCAATACGCCTACACATGTCAAATAACCGGTAAGCCAGCATCGTTTGCTGTGAAAGCATATAACTGTCCATGCAGAATGAAACCCATTGTGTTCCTCCGATACTTTTCTTTTCTTTGATTTATCCATAGTTCGCTCATCGAGCTGGGGGTCAGGTTATTCACCTGCAAAAAAAGGCGCTGGTGCGGGACCGTAGCAGGATATGATGCATATTTTAATTGACTTAATTAAAACCGTTTTTCTTTTTTTTTTATGTGTCACAGCACCTCAAAATACAAGATACGAATCATTTTCAACTGTGCAACAAAATATAAATCGTCCTACAAATATTTTAATTTTATTTCCTTCTTATTTTTGTCTAAACTCAAGGGAGCCAGAGTAGAGGGCTTAAAGAAAGAGCCGTGGGTTGCCGAACCCCTGGGTTAGGGTTAGGGTCTTTTATTTGTGCATCGCTCTGTTTCGCCCATGGTTAATGAATTACTTCTTGATTATGGACACCTCCTAGGGCATTGTTGCACTTACTATATAAGAGCTTGCGAAAGAAAACGGTATACTTCAATGCAATCAAAATGTACAAGCCATTATTCCGTTTCCCTGGTTCCTCAGTTTTCACCTGAGGGTATGCCTGAAACAATCATTAAAGTCCTATTAGGAAAAAGGCGCTAGGAACCTTGCTTACTACTCCAGTAAATAGGACCAACCTTAGTTATTACTTCGCCACAAGATATATCAGTGTCATCTCAGCTCATTGAACCCTTTAGTTCAGCTATTAGCCAAAAAAGCCAACAGGTGCTGTTCAATTACATTGCATACCGTTGATGATAAGTACATTTTAAAGTGGACCTATCATGTTATATTTGAATAATATAGTGTAGAACCATACCTATATAAGGCATTTATACTTTTTATTTTTCAAAATAACAAACAGATCATGCATTTTAGCCATTCCTCATTTCGCTCAATTTAACACTGTCTTTTCATGGGCTGATTCTGTGAGAACAGCAGTATCTACAGGCCTGGCATATACAGCGTCTCCAGCTCTTTCGAATGGCAATGTCCGTGGCTGTCTCCTCCTGATTGGTGGAGTTGGCCCAATAGCCATAGCGCCACTTCTGTGACGTCATAGAAGTGTTCAAATCTGGATCAGTCTGTATCAGATCCGTTGTAGCCCCTTTTTAATAGATTTGGGTATGGAGGAAAATAGAGAGGGTTTTTTGACACTTGGTGAGTTCCCTGGAACACCGGGGACACATATTCATGTATAAAAGACGTAAAAAAGTGCACTTTGCATGATAGGTCACCTTTAAGTGAAAGTGTGTTGAGCAATATAAATATACTTGCAGGATTGTGAAATTGTTTGATCATTTTGGTTGATTGTACCTAACATAAGAAGCCTTGAATACAAGTGGCAGATAAAGGAAATATAGAATAACTATACCCAGTGGCGGCCGGTGTTATGCCGTAGATTAGATTGAAGCCTTGCCGTAGATTGAAGCCCTGTTCACGGGGACGCGCAAAGGTGACGTCAACCCGTTTATTGAGCGTTCCCTAGTTTTCTAAGCGGAAAAACGAAAGATACTATTTACTTTCTTTCTTTTTAATTATATATTTCCCATTAGATTAAACAGCAAACCGCTGAATAAATAATGTGCATACAATTGCGAGGAGGCTCGTTTTAAGGACACTTTTCAGATAGTCACAATCTTCGTATTGGAACAAACTTTCGTTTTTGAGTGTCCCACTCTGCTATCTTCCTCCTTCCTAAAGAACAGACAATGACAGGATAATATGTCATTTGTCAGTATAGTCCTATTTCTTAAAACGTTCTCTGTTGTTTAAGTTTCTGTTAACCACAAATAGTAAGCAATGATATAACAGTAATGATATAACATATGTCAGACACTTTGTTATTTTCAAGCAAGCCTAAAAGATAATGTGTTCATACTGGCTTCACTCGCTTTAATTGCTCCTTTGAATGTAATTTTCCTCTGTGGTTTCCTACTCAACACATGTTTGTATTGTAATGCCACTCATATTTTATTGTATTTTAAGGTGATATTGAATGCTTTGAAAGGTGCCCTAAAATTAAAAAAAAGTGTATGTAACACCAGTGTGATGTTGGTGACGGTGTGACTGTCCTGGACAAAGTTGTAGGGGGGGTGCCATATCTGGCAGGAGAAATACCTGCTCTGCTGAACATGTTATGTAGAGAACAGTGCAGATATTCCCTATTGACACCAGGAAAAACCTAGTCTAAAATAAGGATCATTAATAGTGTGATATAGATATATCTATATATTTTATATAAGATATAAGATCAATAATACACTTTATTTTAGGGAACCTTTCAAAACATTCAATGTCACCTCCAAATAAAATAAAATATGAGTGGCATTACAATACAAACATGTGTTGAGTAGGAAACCACAGAGGACAATTACATTCAAAGGAGCAATTAAAACGAGTGGAGCTAGTCTGAACAAATTATCTTTTAGGCTTGATTGAAAATAAAACACTGTCTGACATTATCATATATGTTATATCATTACTGTCATATAATTGCTTACTATTTGTGGTTATCAAGTATCAGACACTTAAACAACAGAGAAGGTTTTAAGAAATAGGACTATACTGACAAATGACATTATCCTGTCATTGTCTGTTTTGTAGGAAGGAGGAACATAACAGAGTGGGACTACACTTAAAAACGGAAGTTTGTTCCAATACGAAGATTGTGACAGATCTGACAAGTGTCCTTAAAACGAGCCTCCTCGCAATTGTATGCACATAATTTATTCAGCCGTTTGCTGTTTAACCTGATGGGAAATATATCATTCAAAAGAGAGAAAAAAGCTTATTAAACTAGACGAACGCTCAATACAGGCGATGACGTCACCTTTGCGCGTCCCCGCGAACAGTGCTTCAATCTACGGCAAGGCTTCAACCTACGGCACAACACCGGCCCATAGGGGCGCTAGGGGCGCTGCCCCCCCTCTTCTCTTAGATTGTCATTAAACATAAAATAAAAAAATATATTTAATAAAAAAAAATATTTTCATTTGTATTTTTAATAAACAAGGTACATATTATATAGTTGGTGTCAGAAAAATGTATAATCTACAATAAAATCTCGTTTACAATTGTGTTACGATGTCTAAAGTAACTTACTGACAAGTCATGTGTTTCCTGCCTGGCCGCAGAAATCTTTGCCCGTGTATCATTACCCTCTGGTTATGGCTAGAAAGGATCCGTCTTGTGTAAAACTTTCGCGAGAGTTTGGCGGAATGTCACGTGGCTGAATGTTTACGTTTGGCAGGCAGCCTTTCAGTTACGATCGTTAACATCAGTTGGCCACAGCAAATGATGGTGAGAAGCTAAACTATCTATTAATTATGTCAATTACAGGGAGTGTGATTGTTGAAATAGGGTGTTAGCGGTCTTGTTGGTGTTCAAAGAACAATGACAACACTGTAGATCACCAACACTATGGTTTATTTTTTATTCACAGGCAAGTCAACGTTGTCGCAGTAAAAGTCCCAAGATAGCTCCTGGTGCAATAAAATGTTCCCTTGCAGTGTTTTACTATTATGTCTGGTTTCTCTATTAATATTGCTGCTGGATTAATGTGTATGTTGCATCATGTTACTGCTGTAGATGTGTTTCCGAGCCGCTCCGATTACAACGAGAGTTACAACGAGAACGTGACGTCATATTTACACTAGACGGATCGTTTCTAGCCATAACCTTACCCTCTCTCGTCTGGGCGGTAAGAAAAGAGCCCTAAGTGCAGCACCAGCCAACCAAGTGCTGACTGTTGCTACCTGAAAAGTACTATGCCGCCGAAACATAATTTCAGCCAATCAGCATCGTCAGATCTGATGGACCAAGGGCTACAATTTCAGCACCTGGCCCAAGGCAGTCTATGAGTTGTTTTGATTCGTATCCAAGGAGACAAAACAGGGAGCTGTCATACACTCTGGAAGCTATCATTAGCAGCTAATATGAAAACTTGATTTTTACATCAAAATTGAATTATGGATCATCAATAATTTGTTCAAAGTGACAGACACATTAGATTAACCTATGGATTAACCTTCAGCCGCGTTTCTCGTTTTAATGCCATTGAACACAACTTTTGATCAGAACAACAGCAAAAGGTGAGCATATCTCCGAGTTTTGCTACCTAAAGCTACGTTGTGTGATGTCTGTATTTGCTTCCCCTGTTGCGAGTTCTGATCGCTCAGTGATGATACTTATATTTCTAGAATCTGTGGAATCTCAGCTTGTTAGCATAAGCTTGTTTGTGCATATCCAATAAGTATATTGATCGATTTATACCTAGAGTGCGTTAGCATTTTTTCGCTCAGGGCTCATTTAGCAAAAGGTTAGCTTCTTGTTAGACTTGTGTTTTATTTCGGTAAAAATGGTTCATATCATGAGTTAGCTGAGTTTCGTCCTGTTAAATGAGTATGACACATGAATAGTCTATTACATTTTAAGAAGCCCTGAGACCAGGCCTGGAATTTTGTCATTTTAGGGGCAAGGCCACTTGGCCTTTTGAGTTGTCAATTTTTTAAGGGCACAAAGGCCAAAAGCCAGGGCACCAAGGCCATAAATTAAAACAATGATTTAACATACGATATGAAGTGACTACGATTGTATATGCATTTACAATACTTTTATATATATTTATTACGCATTCACCAAATCGCAATTAAACAAATTCTTTATTAAAACTACCAAGGATTCTTATAGCACAGACATGTTTGGCTCACTGTGAGACTGTGGTAGTGGGCCTACGTCAAGGTGCGTCCTTATTCTGAGTCACTTGAAGATGGAGATGATGACGAGTCAGGGAGATTTGGACTTTTGGAGTTCCTTTGACCATAGGGATGAATATTTGGACTCCTTTTGTTGATGCCAGCTGCCCACCATCTTGCCACAGCTTCATCACTTTGATATTCAGCAGGAGCACAACCCTGGGATTTGATGAGGAGTAGATCTTCAATTGTTGAAGTGTGCAGGCTTAAACGCCAATCGCCCTGCATTCTCTTCATTACTGAGAACTGCCGTTCAACTTGAGAGGTAGAGACAGGAAAAACTAGGACTATTTGTATTAGGTGCAGCAGATTGGGGTACATTCTTCCCTTCTCCAACAAGAATCTGGACCATAATGGGAGGAAAGTTTCCCTACTATGGTGACGCACAATGTCGTATGTAGACAGTTCAGGCATGCCACAAGACATGTGAATGGGTATTTTGATCGCGTTTTGAAAATTGGGCGATATAAACGAGCAGCAAACTTTGAACTTCCGTCTGCGATCGCCGGTAGTCAAATAAGTCTGCACAGAGGTCTTTGACAGCTAACAACACAGCGCTAACTGCCTAGCACTAGATAATAATAAAAAAAGAACACAACTGCAACATAACTCAGGGTTCTTACACCTTTTCCAAAGTCAAATTCCAGCACTTTTCAAGCATTTTCAAGGTGCATTTTCAAGCTTTTCAAGCAGCGTACAGCTGTTGTAAATTACATATTTATATGCACATATTTATACTCAAATGATTATTTCCCTACCTCACATTAAATCCGATGTTCTTTATGCTATAAACAACCAAATGTGTGTTTCGTAATAGCATTCTACATAAGGATGACAAATTAAAGATAAGAAAACAAAGTTTAATATTGTAAAATGAGTGACCCATATCATATATAGTAGACTGGGCATCCCATATAACCTGGCTGAGCCAATATAAAACAATCAGCCAATTAACTTTTCAATAAATTCTTCATTAACATTTTTTAAAATGTTGAGGTCCTTTTAGGGTGGCAGTAAACATACGGCTCTCCAAGGTTAGGACAAAACCATTGAAACACAAAGCTGATATAAAAAAAAGCGTGTGCAGAGATCCTCTTTCTGTGTAAGGGTTTTGGAGGTTTCCAGGGAATTTTTTGCAGAATATTAAACTTTTATTGCCAAAATCTCCCGATAAATACATGTTTGAAGCTTGTAAAGGGAAGATGACAGCTCTCCCTCGCACTAATGCTTTTACGTAGCGATGCTCCCCCCTCCCTCCCGCTGACATTATGAATGTATGGCGTATAGCAGGGGTCGGCAACCTTTTTGATATGAAGTGCCATTTTAAAAATGTTATCAGCGTGCCAACGATCGATAATTATCAACGGGGGGGGGGGGGGGTTGAGGAGCTTGACGCTCGTCAACTATCAGCTGGAGGGCGGGGGAGCCTCGCTGCGGGGAAGCAGTGTGTGGACCTGTCAGCGCAACTTACATGATGCCGAATTTAACAAACACATTTAAATAGTTGGTTTAAACGGCATAATAATAAGGACGATCGTCCGTTCTGTGATTCTCCAGAGCACAAATGTTATGATATTAGGGTCATGCAGAGTGAGATGAGATCGCTGTCCCTTTAAGAGAGAGAGAGAGGGGTGCGGCTTGTGCATGTGTGTTTGTGAATGGTAGAGCGACAGTGAGGGAACGTGTATGTTTCTGGAAGTGAAACGCGAAAGCAGAAAAACAGAGGTCTGTGATGTATTTTGTAAAACAGAAGAACAGCTAAATAAATGCAACGTCCTCCCAAGAAGAGCTCGCCTCTCTCCAGTCATTTAAGCTAAAGTGGGTTATTGAACCTGAAGCTTGTTGCTTCTGCCCTCCTCGACTACGGTCTGGGAGCCGACAGGAAAGTTCAACACACAGATGGCCAGTCCGCCCCTTTGTAGCATATTATTTCGATGAGAGATGAGCAGATCGCCACTGGGCTTTCAACTAAATACACAGCCACGCAAAAACTGCGGCATTTGTACAGCTCCTTTTGGGTACTGCAATTAGTGAAGTGCTTTCCTCCGTGGTGAAACGATCAGCACTGCACCACAGAGGAAAGCGGCAGAAAGTCAACTGGAGATAAAGAGAGCGGGGCTGCGTTGCGTGCATGGCTTCCTTCTGCAGGTAACGGGGAGACGAGCTCTGGCGGCGGTCTCGCGTTCAGGATCCGAAAATTAATTTAAATATTTTGCACACTTATTCCACTTATTCCTAGTGTGCCACTGGTTATGCCAATGCTGGCACGCGTGCCAGGGGTTGCCGACCCCTGGCGTATAGTAATCATAGATAACACGGCAGGGTCCGTTACAGTTTGTTTTCATCTGATTTCAAATAAACAAAGTCTTGGCTTTCAGAATATTAAACTTGTTTCGGCAAATTCAGATTATAAATACAACTTTGAAGCTTGTAACGGCATAATTACAAGCGGAGAACGGAGTAACTTTACGTCAAAGCAGGCATAACAACAGCCGGTGTTTCTCGTGAGTGTTTTCCCCGGGAAACTAACACAATACACACAAACGCAAAAATACACAAACACACAAACACACACTCGCGAGCTTCCCCCAGACCATTAATACAAACTAAAATATGTTTCCTCCGTTAGAAAGCTAGGAATATCCTCTTTCCAACAGTGTATAACTCAAAATGTGTCTTCGGGTCAATGTGACTGATTTCGATGGAGCAAGTTTAGGCACGAAAAATACTACCAGTAGAAATACATTGCTTTTATGTGCTTCATCCTCTGAAAACCACAGGATGGCGACTGTCGCACATACTGACATAGGTACGCTCCTTTTTATTATTGTCACCTGCATAAGCAATAATCCACATCGAGTTCGCTAACGTTACTAGCTTAAACAAACGTAACATGCAACGTTAGCCTAATCCAAAATGCTCTACTACGGCTTACCTTTCATATTGCTCGTCAGCGCAGACTCTCCCATCGCGAATAATTGAAATTCTTTGTGGCAAACTGTGCAGAAGGTGAATCGTTGGGTTGATCCTCGTTTTAGCCACAGCTTGTATTTCTTTTCGGATAGCCAACGTTCGTTAAAAAAGCAACCTCCAGGCATACTGTCATTCTCTCATTAGAATGCCCAGGTCACACAAATAAAACACTTGCAGGTCGCGCGCATAGCGCGGGAAGGCCGGAGCGGAGCTGTTTTATGTAGAAGCGAAGCAACTAAGCGCGCTCCGACTTCTTTATTTTCTTTTAATCTAAAAAGCGAACTATTCAGTCAGACAGCAATTTATTGTAAAAGTAAAGCATTTACAATTTCAAGCACTTTATCTCAAATCCAAGCACCATTCCCAAAATTCAAGCACTTTTCAAGTCATGAAAACACCTCGTAAAAATTCAAGCATTTTCAAGGATTTCAAGCACCCGTACGAGCCCTGATAACTTATCCAAGTAGTAACAAAAACACTTCAAATATTATAATTATGCATTACCATACGAGCAAGAAATAGTAATGTTATCCATAAAATTACACTTAAAGCTGGACAAATGAAAAACTTAACGGCAAACAGGATCATCACAAAACCTTACCTCACCTCAGCCTTTTCTTGAGCGGAGAATCAGCTAGCTTGGTCCTAGACCGTCCTACGCACACGGACGCGTGAGGGGGTGTGCGGAGATAGGTCCTAGACTGATGTCAACTGTCATCATAGACCGTTCGAGCGGTGCATTCCAGGCTCAAATCAAGCGCACCGCTGATTTTTTTTTCCTCCTTCAAAATATGCTGGTGTTGAAGCCGTGTCAGAAAAGAGGCAGACTGCTAAACCACAAAACTTAGTCAGAGAGGGCATCAAGGCCACTGTGGCCTTATGGCAGATATCATTTTTAAGGGCACAAGGCCAAAGTGGGAGGGCCATGGCCCTCGTGGCCCTCGTGAAATTCCTGCCCTGCCTGAGACACAGTCTCGTGAGAAAAAAAAGGGGGGAAAAAGCCCCTTAACAGGTTAAATGGGAATTAAATAATTTGAGTGTTTCCAAAGCCCCAGTGTTCTGCAGTTTGTGTGGGCTACTGTACTGTTGCACAGTTTATACTGTAAATTATGTCCAGGATAAGGTGTTTCGAAGTGTTGGAAGATTCAAAGCTAACCACACTGAAGATTATGGAGGTATTGATCAGTCTTCTCATATTTTTAAGCCTCAATTTGCCCTCCCCCCCTCCCCTAACATCACAGTCATAATTTGAGGGGTCATTTCAGCCGCCACTGACTATACCTATCATCCCATGTAATTATCTCCAAATCGAAGATATTTAAAAGCAAATGACTACTACTTCCTTCAATTTCACATCCCTAAAACCAGTCTGAGCTGACATGGATCAACACGCCTACCTGCCGCCCTGCTATTAACGCACTTCAACCAAATCTAATTCCTGCGAGTGGTGGATCTACAATGAAATGTGAATACTTTTTCTATAGAAGTCGCTTACAGTGCACATTATAAGAGCCATGGGGCCCACAGCTGGACAGGAGCTCTGGAACATACAAGCAATTTTATAATTTCTCAGAGTTATTGAGACATTTTCATTGGGTGAACTTTCAAAACTCTCACAGCCAAAAACATTCTGAGTGCTCAGTGCTGTCAGTAGCATGCAATATTGTGTCGCTTTCATTTCAGATGTGAAAAGAGAACCACCACTTCAATCCAGGATCATGTGTGTAAAGAGGACAATAAGCTGGCTACACTGTGATTTAAATGTTGATGGATGATTAGGCCAATATTTATCTCACACACTTACACAACCTGTTCTGGGTCTATTATAAAAATAAATAATACACTTTAGCTGGCTTTGTTACAATTTAAAATAATATTTAAAGCTATGGCAGAAAATTAAGAGTCCAATGCGTAGACTATAAAATGAGAGCAGATATATCCCGGAGCAATCTTGAAACATTCGTTATCATCTGCCATTTAAGAAACAAGACGTTTTCCAGATAAATAAAGTCCCCAAAAAGGACAAGATTTTCCAAACGGGAAAATATTTCTGCCTAATTTCTCACCATGGAGTATGTGTTGTTAGTCAAATTTTAAATCATGATGGGATGAAAATAGTTACCACACACAATGACATGCATATGTATAACCATGCAAGCACAAAAACCCAGACACACACACAGGCCTGCGGCTTGGTGGAGCGCTAATAGGCTTTGCTGTCAACTCCAAGCCCTCCACCAGACAAAACGATACTTTCTGTCACATACATAGTCATTGAATTTTGCATCCAGACCTTTCACTGACCCTTTGCACTTGCGGTGAGTCATGTTATGGAAATCAGGGCCTACGCACTGACTATATCCTCCCATTGCATACAGACACACTCTTTGCCACTCTCCAGTTTAACCTCTCTCTATCACTTTGTAATATTTGTCTGAAACATTGTGCTCATTCAGCAGGAATAGAGCAGCAAATAGAGGACTACATGCTGTGGGAGAATCAAGGTGAACACCTGGAAGAGGACATCCTCTCTCTGGCTTTGTGTGGACACACTTCATAATACCATACATTTTCTATAATAAGGCTTTTCATGCAGAAAGACACGTTTAACCTATTGTTCATTTCATTTCAGTTTAATAGTATAAACAAATATTTTTCACGTATACTGTATAGCCTACTATGACCTGTTGCCTTGTGGGAAATTGTTTGCTAAGTGTTTGTACTGTGTAACACATACATTATTATTGTTAATAATGAATATAGAGTACATGTTTTACTCCCTGCTGGTGCCCTCAAACTGACTTAATTGTTGGGTTTTTCTTCTGTGAGAGGACATGTTCCGGTACTTTATTTTCAGGTAAACATACCTTGTTTACCAAAAGGTAGTAGTCTGACTGCACCCCTTTTATTTGCTTACTTTACACCACATTCCTGTTATCATATAAACATTAAGGGTTTTAACTTATACAACATGTAGCCTGTAAACTGTTCTCTGTGCCCAACCTTGCAATAAGAACAGCTTATATAACATACTGACCATGCGAAGGGAACCTAAGGAGAACAAAGGCCAGGGGACTCAGAAACACACCACAGATGAGTATTTTTTTCTGATAGATAGAGGCATGGATCTAGAAAAACCCTGGTCGTTCTCTATTTGGTTTGATTTTAGAGTGATGTATGCATAAACGTTCTTATCGGAGCTTTGTGTTTTTAACACACATGAAATTATGGATGTCAAAAAGTTGAATTACAATTCATTGGTGCCTGTTCTTCGGATTGGTTTTTATGTGCTCCTTTGCTTCGGTAATTTAAACAACAGCATCAGTGGAAGAAAGATTGCAGTGGGGAAGCAAAACTTAAGCTTTCACATAAATCTACTGGATCTATTGATCTTTTAGTGGACTGATGTTTGCACCTCTTCTTACATACCCTAACATTCCACTTATTTATCATATCCCACGTTTCAAGGCCACATAAAGTGTTATTGGGGAGTTTAAGCAGACACACACATCATGTCCACACACTTAAAGATGCTAACACGTAAGCAAGTGGGAGCCGGCATCAGTGACACATGTAACACATGAACTCCCACTCAAACATTCATTCAATGATCACTCATACATACGCAACCAAACACAAATATCCGGTTTATGTGTGAGACACACACAAAACAGTTTAAGAAACAAGGAAAGAAAGCCAAATGTATTTATGGTAGCCATTTCCTGTCTTGTTGTCTGGAGGCAGAATTTGTGGTGGCATGTGGAGGGCTTTAATGCCAGTCTCTTGTGAGCTTTGTCTACTTCATCTCTGTCCGGGGTGCCAGGACAGCTTTACCATGTGTATTTATTCTGCTAAAGGGCTCGCCATTACTCTCTCCCACTTTTTTCTTGTGTTCTGTGTCATTCTAGCTGTCTCAATTTTACCTTTTTTGGCTGTCTGATATCAAGACAAATGACAGCCTATCTGTCTGGTCTCTCTCAGTAATGTTTTTTAGTCATCATGGTCAAAATATATAAACAACCAGGGACAGGGTTGTAAGTTTGAACCAGGCGAGCGTGGCACATAAAGATCCTCTGTCACCATACCAATTTTGAAAAATGCTTTTATTGCGACACTGACTAAGGGCTGGATAGCAAATCACTATTAGAACGTCATGTTATGGAAACATTTGTGTGTCCATATCTTTATAAACAGCAGTGATTTCCATAAGCTGAATAATTATTTATCTGTAATGCAAAAATTGTTTGCCTTTCAACTCTGAGGCAGACTCAATCAGTTTTATTCTCTTATACTTATGTACATATTTAAGCTTCATTATTGTTTTTATTTGTAAAGCTCTTTGTATTTATGTTTTAAAAAGGTGCTAAATGAGTTGTCACTATGGAACGTTTAAATTGTGATAATGATGTGCTGCTTTCTAAACCACACAGGTGAAGACATAAAGACACTTACATTTGAAAATAAATCTTCAATATTTCAATATGTGTAAGTTAGGGATCATTCAAACAAAGTGTTAGTGTTTAGAAACTAGATTCCATCATATGCTGTAGTTTCTGATATTTCCTTGAGGTATAATGTAAAAGCTGAATATGCCAACTCAGTTTGTAAAATGATTATCATTTAATTTAGCTGATGTTTTTTTTTGCAAAGGAACTTACAAAAAAGTGCAATGTGGGTTTATTCAAAACTACTATCTTGTGTTTATTTGAATTCATTTTCAGATGTCAAGACCTGCACTGGCAGCTTTTCTTAAACTAAACTCGAAAACAGCCCATTCAGGACTTGTTATTACTCAAGCTTGTTTGATCTCTTTTTTATATATATATATATATATAATAATGCAGCAGATAAGGTTAACATGAAGAACATATTTTCAAGCTAAAACTTTGATCTTAAAGAGACTTAGCTTATGTTTTTTTGATAGCTTGGTTGTCCTGTTGCTTCCAATAAATAACTAAATCCCTGAGTCATTGCAGAAGGACTGAATTGTATGAAATTGTAAACACTATTCAAGTACCCTTTGTCATGATTCTTGTGTTGTGTCACATTGTTAGTTTTGTGTGTCTGGTAGTGGGTGTTTTTCTGTTCTATTTCGTATATGGCTTCGCCCTCTAAGGCTATCGCTATTGGGTAATCCCCCTGCGCACCCGCGCAGCACTGAAACACTTGTAGTCCACGCCCACCCGCGAGGTGGGCCCCACCCTCGGGCTCTCTTCCGGTATAAATAGGAAGGAGGCCCGACAATCTGCTCCCTCTTTTCTTCACCACCACGTTAGACTGAAGCACTGATCAAAGAAGCAAACATGAGTAACAATTGTGTAAGAGATTCAGAGCTCTCAAGTCTCACGCATTTGTCGTGAGACACACGCATTTCACTCCATTCACACGCTCACACGCCACACCTTGTATTTCTCACGCTGAGATTTCTTTCCAGGGTACCGCCCACCAAGTTGCGCCGCAATTTTGTAAACAAACTAGGCTTGTTAGAGATGCGTGCACTCCACTAGCATCATGTTGCTCTCAAAGTGCACCAGATTGATGCTTTCAACTTCAATATTTAAAAAAAAATCTTCCCGGGGTAGCATCCCCCCGGACCCCCCTAGAGGAGGTGAGGACCTAGAGGAGGTGAGGACCCCCCTAGAGGAGGTGAGGTCTGCCACCCACACAAAAAATAGCACTTTACCCCTGCCTATATGCCTTGAGCTGATTATGGAGCCTTCATTGTAACAGTAATTCAGATGCAATTAGCCTATATAAAAGGCCTCAAATTGGAAGCATTGTCTGGGTCGTCTCTTTCACTCAATTCTGCAATAGGTAGATCTCGCCTTTCACCTAGGCCGAGGTCGGTGACCACTGGTCTAAGCTAATACGTTACACAAATCTAACAGCTGATCAACAGGTGCTACTCACCTGGGTCTAAGCTAACATGTTTACACAAATACTAACAGCTGATCAACAAGTGCTAATCACCTGGGTTTAAGCTCACAATTATAAACACAACACAACACGAGGCACAACACACTACTACCTGGGTTTAAGCTCACAATTATAAACACAACACAACACGAGGCACAACACACTACTTAGCACTCTGCTAAGCAGTCTACTAGTTACAGGGGAGCTAATAGTATAAACACACGAGTAAGGTATCACGAGGCTAGAGGCGTCTGTCTCCCAACACAGAGCCTCCAGAATGTTCTTCATTCCCAGCCTTTGTACTCCTCCCCCCGTACGATGTTCCGGAAACGGGCGAGGATTGGATGACGTCCTCCAATCACCGGTAACAGCCCCAGGAAGGCAGCGGCTGTAACAGTGGCATTTTAGGGGAACTGCCGGAGATTATTAGCAAGGTGGCTGCCTGCAAAAATCTCCCCGTTCCCCTGGCTCAGGAGAGGTGTGCTCCGGACGATATGGCCGGAGTTTTCTCACGGGTGCAGACGGTCAGGAGTGACCCGATCTGGCCACGTTTTCCCGCCATCAGGAGGTTCCAGGAGGGGTCGGCGGCGAACCCGAGGGCCCTGAAGGCTCCGGTGGCCACATTTGTTCCCCTCACCAAGGTGGAGGGGTTTACAGATGCGGGCTTTCCAGCCACCCCTTCTCTGGATCCGAGCCTGACGGCGTTTTTCGGGGTAGAACAGGCCAACTTGATTGCCGGACGGCATCTTACGTTGGCCGCCCCCAGAGACCAGTATGTTGCCCGCCAGGCCGACCGGGTGCACCACTGTGCCTTCCAGGCGTCGGCGTCGGCGAACAACATCGCGCTGCTCTCGAACTCGGTGGTGGCGCTGGTGGAGCGGTCCACTACCTTGGCCGCTGATGAGGCGGCAGAGATCAGCAAGGCGGCCAGCACACTGCTTACTCTGTGGGTGACGTAGATCCAGCGCCACCTCTGGCAGCAGCAGGTGGTCATAACGGACACGGCCAGGAAGGTGCTGCTGAACGCTCCAATCAGCTCGGATGGGCTGTTCGGACCCCAGTTCCACGCCATGGTGGAAGCCATGAAGACGGCCGCAGAACAAGCGGACGACATTCGCCAGCACGTCAGCTGGCTTCAGCCTGCTCATCGTCCGCAGCGGCACCAACGCTCGCAGCAACCGCAGCGCCCCCGGCCACAGCGGCGGTAGAGGCCGCAAGCGGAGAGACAACAGCCGCAGCCATGACGTCAGGCTCGCCCTTCAGCGGCTGCGGGGGCTCCATCCCACGACTCCGCTCCCCCGCCACCCCAGAGACAGGGTCTTCCGGCAATGAGCAGAAGGGGAGTGAGGCACCCCCGCTCCTGGTCTGCTCCACGAGAGCCACCAGGGAAGCAGAGCCGTTTGTGACGGTTTTGGGGGGGATTGTGAGGAGAATAAAAGCTGTTTATTTTCCAACTTTTTGTCTGAGTCATCAGTGGTTCTCACGTGTCTCTCATCCTGTGTAAACTGCCTATAACCTGTCGGTTAATAGCCAGCAGGGCTCGTTGCTAAAGCCTGGTTTTAACCTGTTGGTTAATACATTTCAGACCTCGCTAATTAAGCCGGCTGCCACTAATCTGTTGATTAGTAGACAGCAGGGCTCGCTGCAGAAGTCTGGTTTTAACCTGTTGGTTAATAAACTACAGAGCTCGTGGCATTCCTCTGTCCGAGATACTTCTCGTACACACGGCCATAATAAACCCATGAGCGCCGTGATAACGCCTCATGTGGGCAGCACTGCATACACCTCCATGCATCCCCTGAGCGTGTACGCGCCTCATGATGAGAGTCGGAGTGAGACGCAGCGTGTGGAGGCCCCCGCGCAGCCCTTTCGGTCCAAGCCCACCTTGGGTTGCCTCACGCCCTGTGTAAACCAGCTGCCTATAGCCTGTCGGTTAATAGCCAGCAGGGCTCGTTGCTAAAGCCTGGTTTTAACCTGTCGGTTAATACATTTCAGAGCTCGCTAATTAAGCCGGCTGCCACTAATCTGTTGATTAGTAGACAGCAGGGCTCGCTGCAGAAGCCTGGTTTTAACCTGTTGGTTAATAAACTACAGAGCTCGCGGCATTCCTCTGTCCGAGATACGCCTCGTATACACGGGTCGCAGCGTGTGGAGGCCCCCGCGCAGCCCTTTCGGTCCAAGCGCACCTTGGGCTGCCTCACGGGCAGCGGCGGCAGGGGCTCTGGCGTGGCTTTGCACAGACAACAGGCCACGGCAGCCTACCTCAATCGCCAGGGAGGAGTACGATCTGCCCAGCTTCTGAACGCAGCCAGGTGGCTGCTGTTCTTGGCGCGCACACACGTTGCTCTCCATCAGAGCAATGTATATTCCCGGCGAATAGAACAGAGGGGCTCGCAGAGCGCAGCAGTCGTTTTATGCGAGGAGTACGTAGACTCAGACCTGTGTCACGCACACTGGCGGGTCACGCGCACTGGCGCCGCAGTGGGATTTGGCTTTGGTGTTACGCGCACTAAAGCAAAGCCCCTTTTGAACCTTGGATCAGGTTCCCCTTAAACTGTTATCAGCCAAAGTAGGCTATTACTTTTGGTTCTAATAGCAGCGAGAAGGGTGAGTGATTGTCTGCTCTCTCTGTGGTTCCGTCATGTCTCCGGATCAGAGGAGATGGCAGTTCAGCTGTTTTACGCCCTATCCCGGCTTCATGCCTAAGGTCATCACAGCTTTAGGTCAAGAGTGATCACCCGGGCTGGTTGATTCCCCCCTCCTCACAGGTTGGAGGAAGAAGCCACGTCTCATCTCCTCTGTCCTGTGCGCGCGCTGCCCTGCTAGGTGGCACGCACTGCTGCCTGGCGCCGTTCTCAGTGCCTGTTTGTGCATTATAGAGAGCGCTCGTTAGGGCCGCCTCTCTCTGCACAACGGCTGTCACACTGGCTGTGTGAAGCTGTGTCGCAAGCATATGTCTCCTCGGGGTTTGATCCCCCGGAGAACATCAATGCACCAGAGGAATGTCCTCCTCCACGGCTTTGCACGGAGGAATGTCAGTGGAAGACATTTGCACTGCTGCATCTTGGTCTTCCCCCTGTTCATTTATTCAATTGTATTTGAGGGATGTCTCTCGTTCCTCTCTGACACACCCTGTACTGAGTGTCCTGTCAGAGTGAGTGACGTCAGGGATCCAGCTGTGCGCCTCTCTCCTGCCTCTCGGCACGCAGAGAGCGGCCCTTTTTTTTCTTCCCTCTTATGAGAGGGATGTTTCCTTTTTTTCCTCTGACACATTTTTGGTACGGAGTGTCTTGTCAGAGTGAGTGATATCAGGAACCCAGCTGTGCGCTCTCCTGCCTGTCTGCACGCAGAGAGCTGCAGTTCCCCCTTTTTTTTTTCTTTTTTTTTGTCACTGGACAAAGTATGACCTTCGTCTCTACTTTTTCACAGCGGCAGGTATTGTTCCCAGCCTTCGTCCCCTCATGGAGAATATTCATGTTATGCTATATTCCAGGGACGGTGATGCGCCATTACGCATGGCGCAATAGGCATGGGTTGTTATTGAGCAGGTGTGTCTGTGCTTCTAGTGCCGGGCGGACCCAGTGGGGCGCAGACTACATCATGCTTCGCCCTTAACCCAATAGCGATAGCCTTAGAGGGCGAAGCCATATACGAAATAGAACTGAGGTTACCTACTGTAACCCCAGCTTCTATGAGTAAATGGCGCAGCCCTCTAAGCGCTGGGCCCCACTGGCTCCACAAAAAGCTGAAGAAAAGTTATTTTGTATGGGAGCAGATTGTCGGGCCTCCTTCCTATTTATACCGGAAGGGAGCCCGAGTGTGGGGCCCACCTTGCGGGTGGGCATGGACTACAAGTGTTTCAGTGCTGCGCGGGTGCGCAGGGGGATTACCCAATAGCGATAGCCTTAGAGGGCTGCGCCATTTACTCATAGAAGCTGGGGTTACAGTAGGTAACCTCAGTTCTCCTTGTCATGTTTTCCTCCCTGTGTATTGTCTGGTCTTTCTCCCCATGTTTTCCTGTCTGTCGTTAGTTTCCCTGGTGTGTCTAATTTCCTGAATGTTTTCAGCTGTCATCCCTTCTGTGTCTCCTGTGCTAATCAGCGTCAGTCCCGCCCCTGATTGTTCCCACCTGTGTCTTATTGTCATGTGTTTAAATTCCCCTGTCTACCAGTGTTCAGTGTCAGTTCGTTTTTGTCTCTTGTCATGTTTAGGTCTATGCGTTTTGTCTATTGTCATGGTCATTGCTTTGCTCTTGTCTCTTACCACAGTCAGGTCCATGGTCTTTTGTGTTCTTGATAAGTTTGATCCTCACTATATGAGCGTTTTTCATTTTGTTCTCATTTTTGTCATCTCAGCTAGATATTTGATAGTGACCATTTTTTGTTGTTCATTTTTGCTATATCTTGGAAAAATAAAGTATCTTACCAATACTTTACCTCTGTCTCCCGGGTCGTGCAATTGGGTCCTACCTCCTAAGTGCCTGAGTTCTTAACACCCTTGGCCAACATCATGAATTAAAAGTAGTAGAACTATATTTTTAACCAAAGATACTCTTTGTGAGTCACTGGTAAAGCATTATAAAAATGAAGGAAATTATTTAATCCCCTTTCATTTCAAATCAAATTAAAAAAAAGAATGAGCTCATGCAAAGTAATACAGCACTCAAATGTCATGTTATTTGCAGTATACAACCAAAGCCAAATTAATCAAATGCATATGAACTCAAGTGTCTGACTCTGAGCTAGCCTCTCTCTTTTACCATTTCCTTTTCATTATTTCACATTCATCTTAAAGTGATGGTTCAGGCGATCAGAAAATACATGGACCTTGAAAGATAACATAAAACGCATGTATGTTTTACTATGTGTAAGCGGTTGGCCTTACATTTATGAAACATAACCACAAGTCAAGACCCATTACTTTGATGGGTGCCAAGTAACCGAGGAACTTCTTAAGTTACTTCAGAAATATGAATTCACCCCATTTAACCTCTGCTACTTGTCAGCCAAGACATTCTCTATTTTTGTCGTTCTGTGTTCTCAACAAGCTGGCTCTTTTCCTGTAAGGCTCAGCAGCAGCCTGACAGAAGCGCAGGGGTTACTGCAAGTTAACATGTCGCAGATGAGACACAACAGAAAAATAGAAAAACAGCAAGAGCCAAATAACATTGTAATACTGTATATTATATTATAACAACCTAGAGAAACATGCAAGTGAACATAAAAATGTTTGTATTTTAAGTTTCAATTTCACATTTCATACAACATTATTATATCTTAATATGGTAACTTACAGATCCCTTTTCCAAGACCCTACCCCCTCAATGCTCAGTCATAAGTTACTGAATATACTGTATGCAAACATGCAGTTTTTAGTTTCGTCTATATATGTTCCTTGTCCTGTTGAGGATTTCGGCTGGATCAGTAACCGTAGGCTTGTTGAGCCCATTGACACTTGTAATTATGGGCTATACCACAAAAAATGCTTCTGTTGATATATAAAAGTCAAAGAAAATGTGATCTTGAAAGCATGTTGAGATGACCTTCAGTATCGTAGTATAAGTGGTTGCTCTCAGGGTCAACATGTAAATGCAATACAGTTATGTCTTGTAACAAAAAAACAGCCTCAGTGTTGTGTGGTACCATCTCTTTTGCAGGGGGTTTATCCATTAATACTGTGTGTAGGTTTTTGCAGTGTCCACAGCCTGTAAGTGAGGCAGACAAGGGAGCAATTAAAGTCAATTGTCGCTTAATAGTTTCTAAATTGATAAGTATAGCAGGAACATAATAGCTCAGACTAGTCATTGCAGTGGTTTAATCAAAGTGTAGGCTACAGGCAAAATGATTGTTACAAGCTTGGAAATACTTATTTTAATGCTACTCAAAAACACATTTATTTCTGTGAGAGGCTTAAAATATCAAACTACAGAGACAAACAAAACTGAGAAAAAGTGTTTATATCGTTAAAGGTCCCATGTCATGGCTATTTCTACTGATCATACTGTAATTCCATTGTTGAGGTCTACTAGAATATATTGACATTGTTCAATGTTACAAAATCACATTGGTTTAATCATACAGCATCTCTGTATAGTGTATCAGGGACGTGCACAGACATTTTGGGGGGCAGGAGCTCAAGTGAGAAAAAGGGCACTTCCCATAATAATTGATAAAAAATGTTTTTAAAACAAAAAGTAAAAAATAGTTGCACATCTCTAACTTACTGACCAATTTATTTGAAATACCCTCACGCAATTGTTTAATATTCAACAGAATTCTACAAAAATAATTATTTACACAGAGACAATGGTCTTCTTTAGTATTCACTAAGCACAAGAGCAGACAACAAACTAGTACAATTAATAGTTATTAAATGAGCAGCAAACAATCAAAATTATGAAGTTACTATTTAAGGCAGGACATTACAGGCAAAAAGATTGTTATGTCTGAATTCATCTATAGATTTAAAGCTAATCTGCATTTAAACATAACATTTCCGGTGAAAATACTGACTTGACGTAAGTAACTATCTGGGGAAGTTGTGAGGTCCTATGTTTTTTATCCTTTTCACCTGCAGTGCCTTGGTAACTGCATGCAAATGTGCACATTTCAATTAGGCCTAGTTAACGCCTCATTTGCATATCAATATGGCGATTGTGATTACGTTATTAGATACACATTGTACTGTATTCACCTGTAGTGTCTCCCCTTAAGTACAGTAGTCCTACATTAGCCTGTATGCCCATGATCAATTGCCTAAGCTAAACCTTGATCTAACTTATCCATTAGCTGTACCCTCCTTTAACTATATTTGTTGTTGTCTTTTGGCTAATTAGCTGTGAACTCGAGGCACTGGCAGTTTAGTCATTTGTTCATCACCACTCACCTTCAAACAAGCCAAGAAAAGCCGGTGTTACAGTATAAGTTGAGTCATGACAACTGGCGACATTCTATTATTTTCTTCATAGGAATCCGGGGCGTGTACATTGAGGACCCATTGTTGACTTACCAGGAAAGAAACATCGTTTGTCGTTTACGTTCATCTTTTGCTATATCTGCCTTCCTAAGATCACTTTGCTGCACATTCAGTACTCGTATGTGAGGTTGTGGGTGAGAGTCCGATATCGTGACGCTTACAGGGAGGTATCGAACATTACAAAGTAGGTGACTGTGTGGATGCCTGTTCAAAACATTGCAAACTTCAATAAATCATTTAAATTATATATTTGTGTCCGACTTTCATTTGTTCATCGTTCTTAATGTGATGTATAGTAGCTTTGATAGCTGTCCATACCTTCAGACAGCCTAAAAGTAAAACACAAGTTGTTTATTCACAGCCCGAACGCTCATCGAGATGAATGGATCAGTCATGACAACTTGTGATCAGCTCCGATTAAATTGTGATATCAATTCTGTAGCTAACCTCCAGGGAGCACGTTTATTTTATGAAATAAACGTTAAACGTATAGGCTTAAAGGCATAATAGAACTACCGTATTATATGTATTCAACTTGTGCCCCGCTGGACTTACTTTTCTGTGGTTTACCGTTACTGTGACAAATCAGTATAGCCACGGAAGATAGTTTGTGTGTTTAATTCCCATGCATCAAGGTTATTTTCATGTATGTAATTGTTTTTCCTGCACAGTGTAGAGTCTTGTTGTGATGAGAGGGATACAGGTATTTCATAAAATAAACGTGCTCCCTGGAGGTTAGCTACAGAATTGATATCACAATTTAATCGGAGCTGATCACAAGTTTCGTGACTGATCCAGTCATCTCGATGAGCGTTCGGGCTGTGAATAAACAACTTGTGTTTTACTTTTAGGCTGTCTGAAGGTATGGACAGCTATCAAAGCTAATATACATCACATTAAGAACGATGAAAAAATGAAAGTCGGACACAAATATATAATTTAAATGATTTATTGAAGTTTGCAATGTTTTGAACAGGCATCCACACAGTCACCTACTTTGTAATGTTCGATACCTCCCTGTAAGCGTCACGATATCGGACTCTCACCCACAACCTCACATACGAGTACTGAATGTGCAGCAAAGTGATCTTAGGAAGGCAGATATAGCAAAAGATGAACGTAAACGACAAACGATGTTTCTTTCCTGGTAAGTCAACAATTGGTCCTCAATGTACACGCCCCGGATTCCTATGACGAAAATAATAGAATGTCGCCAGTTGTCATGACTCAACTTATACTGTAACACCGGCATAACATGGGACTTTAAGGTGGGAGGTGCTGCTACCTGTCTGTCTGAAGTGACTGCCGATGACTGTCCGCACCGCTGTGCGCGAGACGTGGAGGGAGGGAGGGTAGAGAGAGCATTGGAACATATACATTTTTTAAATAAAAAAATATTTAAAAAAATACCAACGCTGTAATTTGAACGGCGATCAAGCCTGAAGGCGCAGAGATCGTCTATTACTGACCCCGTCTCAGGTCGACTATTTTCATTTCCTCGTTCCTCGGTACTCGGTCTCACCGGAAGTTGATTTGTCTGCGCCATCTTGAGTACCGTCCCATGGCTCTTATTTCTGCCGGAGGACCGAGGATCGAGGAGCGACGAGCGATAATGGAGGAGCGATAATGGAGGAGCGATAACCGAGGAACCACCAGACCATCCTCCGATGAAATCCTCAGACAATCGCCCCGCCCCCTTACTGTGTATCGCTCACTGATTGGACGATGCAGTGCATACATTGATCTGATGCTTCTTGACATGAGAGCAGTTTCCCAGCGGAGTGAAAAAAATACATGAAACTCACAGAACTCACTCCTCAGTTTATACTGTGTTTTGTTTCAATTCATGTATAATTTTGTTACAAATATGTGATATATCTGAACAACAAAGTGGTCAAAAATCATTTTATTCATTTTTGGGAAACATTTTCATGATCGCTTTTTTCGTTCTACATTTTCATTTATTGTCATTTCCATTCAGTCAGTCATTAAGTGCTATTAAAATGTTAATTTGCTACATATCCAAACAAACAAACAAAGTGTGCAATCCACTGAATGTTAATCTAACTGGGTTTTGATAGATAACATATCTCTTTTTCTTCTCTCAATTATTTTATTTATTTTGTGCACTCTAATCAATATTAATCAAACTATTGTTCGTTTATACATTTTAAGAATGGCGTTTATCTTTTTTGAGAATGAGTTCTTATTTTATTTTATTTATTGGGGTCTACAACAGATGTTGTGTGTTTGTGACAGTAAATGTGTGGCGGGGGTGTTTGTGAAAATAACGGGGACAGAGCTGGGCTGAAGTCGAATAGTCCATTTAGCTTAGGAACCTTCCTAACCGAGTGAAATGACCCGGAAGTCCCTCAGTGGCAGCCATGATAAGTGCTGTTCGAATTCTCTAGTTGATAGGAAAGGAGGTTTCAAACTCCCTTTATAACCTCCTTTAGCTTAGGAACCACTGGACCTCCCTAACCGAAAGGACAGGAGAAAATGCTGCCCCACAATGCCTTGCGGCCGCGTCATTTAAGGCGAGGGAATATTCGGTCGTTCACGGAAACAACCGATCATGGCAGAGAAACGAAGATCATGTAAGTTACCGCTGCTCTCTTAAGCTTTTACATTCTTAAGCCATAACTTGGCAACATGCTTATATGAAATGAGTGTTGTGAAATTATCCAGGTAAAGTTAACATCGTACTAAATGGAATGTACTTATATAGCGCTTTATCCAGTCTTTAAGACCCCTCAAAGCGCTTTACATACTACATGTCATTCACCCATTCACACCCATTCATACAGAGCAGTGTACCTTACTCTATAGGACCTAACATTCATACACATTCACACACCGTTGGCCATGCCATCGGGAGCAACTCAGGGTTAAGTATCTTGCCCAAGGATACATTGACATGTTGACTGCATGGGCTGGGATTGAACCCACAACCTTCTGGTTGAAAGACGACCGCACTCCCTCGCAGCCACAGTCGCCCTAAAACCTTTATGCTCAGTTTGCATTAGGCTATTTCATTTTTAGTTTCCAGCATTGTACCATGCAAGCCTATGATGTATTTATTTCAGTCACAGATGCTGAAACCCTTGCCCTAATTCGTGCAAAGGTTAAGATGGAGCACATGTTCAGTGGGAGACGAAATGCTGCCAAATCAGGCTGGGAGTAAGTACATCTATATTTGTCTGATAAAATGTTTTAATAAATGTGCACGGTAAATTAAGATAATTTTTAACTAAAGGCAGGTTGTTAAAGAGATGGGTCTGGATTGCCAGGTGACTGGTCCACAGACAGCAAAAAAATGGGACAACTTGAAAACAAAATGCAAGGTAAAGCAAATCACAAGGTAAAGCAAATCACATGGCTGGGCACTGGCTGGGGTTATTGTTTGTAGATATTATGCTACAGACTTAAACTGGCGACCCCAGCCTCCTATATTAAAATGTGAATTTGCTTAGTTGTTTGTTAACATTTAAGGCATAAGCAATTACACATTTAGAATTAGTACAATTTTTCGTTTGGTGTGCATTTAAATACTAACTAAGCACTCATATGCTAACTAAGCACTTATATACAAACTATGCACTCATATACTAACAAAGGGCTGGCTTATCTAAAGCCAGTTGAGTAGCACTTTTGGCTGTTGTTTTGGCTCTATGAAACCTGATGTACTTATATGATTCTGTTTTCTTCTAGATTGTATCTTCTTGGTCGAATGCACTTATTGTAAGTCGCTTTGGATAAAAGTGTCAGCTAAATGCAATGTAAAGTAATTTGATTTTGCCCTCACTGCCGTTTAACTAACAGTCTGTTATCTGTGTTGTCAATAGGAGTTAAAGAATCCTCCAACTGGGACAGGAACAGACGGGGGAGAAGCCTCAGCAGCTACCTGGCCATGGTTTGAGGCTATGCATGAGGCAATTGGGGGAAGGCCATCAATTCAGCCTCCCACCCTACAGTAGTTGCCTCATGCCCATTGTCAAGCCATGGCCAGACTGCTGCTGAGACCTACACCTCTGCTGGAGAAGGGCCTTCCCAAGTTTCCCTCAGCAGTGAGGAGGAGCCCGTGCCCTCCACCAGCTCCCAACCACCAACCAAATGGCCAAGGCGAAGAAGAAGCCTGTTGGCCTTCCTGAAAAAGCAGGCAGAGAAGGACGAGGCCTGTGATGCAGCGCTCTATGAGCAAAATGAGCGACTTCTTAAAGCGCTCAATGAGCAGAATGAGCGACTTCTTAATGTAATGTCAGAGCTTGTGAAAAATACAAATAAATAATAATGTTTAAGTTGATGAAAACACTAAAGTGGAGTTCTTCAGTTGATGATTTGGATAACACTCAAACAGTGCACTTTACTTAAAAGTGAAAATTACACAAAAAGCACCACATGTCATAGCAGCTTTTTCAAATAAAATACAACAGTTACTTTCAACAATATTTGTGCTATACATGCAAAATGACAGACCCACTTCAGTGAAATATATCAGCCAAATATTTATTTAACAACCAAAAACTTGCCTCACGGGGCTTTCTAATGTGTACAGTGTACGACACCCTCTGTCCTTAGACCCTTGCAGCCAATGAGGAACAACTCCCAAAAAACAAAAACCTTTTAACAGGGGGAAAACATGGAAGAAACCTCAAGTACCTCATTCACACCAACGCAACTCCGGTTCAAGCTCCGTGCTAGAGCTTTTCAGGTTCAGAACCGGTTCTTCAGTTTAGCTCCGGCTCTTTTCACACCGCCCAGAGTCCGACTGGTGCTGCTGGTCATGACGTAACCGTTTGCGTGCCTGCTTCATCAAGCCAAAGCACGCGGAAACCCCTCACAGCTGACAACGACAGCAACAACAATGGCCAATTGTGCTCCAGCTTCCTCTGTGCCTCTTCGGAAGACCAGATTCCCAGTAGGTAGCTGGTCTCTTCAGTGGACCACTGCTGCTTGTTAAGTTTCTCCATCGTTGTGTACAAACTGGATAAAACGCCGGCTTTTTGTTGTTGTTCAGGAGTTGATCCCGCCCCTGCCCCTGCTCCCGCCTCAACGTAAGCGTGACGTATGTGGTGCTTTTGCTCTGGCCGGACAATTTTTTTGGTGCTCGAAATGAACCAGATTCCGGAGCTAAGAGGCTGCTCCGCTGCTGTGTGAAGAGGAAAACCCGGTGCTTTTCAAGCTCCAGCTCCGAACCGGCCCTGAAACACCGTTGGTGTGAATGAGGTAAGGGAGAGCAACAGGGCAGGGATCCCTCTCCCAGGACGGACAGACGTGCAATAGGTGTCATATGTACAAATAAACATGACAAAAATTCGACATAATGGGATGCACATCAACGAAAAAGATGGAGCTTAGTTGCTTCCAACTGGAACATGCTGCAGCAGGAGTAGCAACAATCCAAGCATGGCAACCTGCACCACAAGAGACACAATAACGTGCATTAGTAACATGTATTCATGGGGAATGATTGCATATTAAAAAAAATGAATGATATAAGAAAGCCATTAATATCCTTACTATATAAGGAAATAATCATGGTCATTTAGGTGTGGAGGACGCTCATGTGGGGCTGACACGTGTGCTGCCAGTCTGTCCCTATAGTGCTGACCAGCATGTTCATCCCTCTGCACAGGTTCCTATGGAGGTAGCGGCACTGGATCCTCTCCCTCAGTTGGCTCCAGGATGTCTCCAGCACTGAGGCAGATGTTGTGGAGTACTGCACACACTGCTATCACCTTGGGGGAAAAGCTGTGATCCACTTCCAGGGCCTTGAAGAAGATCCCTCTCCACCGTGCCTTCATCATCCCAAAAGCCCTCTCTATAACCGATCTGGCTTTGGCATGGTGTCGGTTGAAGCGCGCCTCCACTCTACCCCTCAACGGTTCCCGGTACGGTGTGATGAGGTTAAGAGGTTCCCTCAGGCACGGATAACCTCCATCCCCCACAATGTAATGGCCAGCTGGTGGGTAACAGCCCCTCACAAACACTGGACTGTTCCTGAGCACCCTGGTGTCGTGGACCGAATCAGAGTAGCCAACAAAAATGTCCAGGAATTTGCCATGACAGTCACAGATTCCCTGAAGCTGGACAGAGAAGAACCGTTTCCTGTTCAGGTAATCCTGGGCATGGGGGCTACTGGGAGCCTTGATGCAGATGTGGCATCCATCTATAGCTCCCACACAGTGGCTGAAGGCTGGGCTGTTGGCAAGGCGATATAAACCATTGCCAACTTCAGCACACTGTGCCTGTGTGGGGAAATGGATGACCTTCTCCAACAGACATAATATTGCCTCACACATCCTGTGGACAATATCAAAAACTGTGGTCTTGGGCACATCAAAGACAGCTTCAAATCTAATTGAGACTTTTGGCCATATTTTAATTCAACATGTTATAAACTTAAGAATGGTGATATGTACAGCAATACATGTGTAGGTCTAACACGGTTTCCATCAATTGCTTTGTATGTTGGCAGGAGGGAGGTGAGTGAGCAACAATTATCAATGTGACAACGATTTTCTTTCACTTTACTTATTTTTTTTAATTTCAACCTTAATGTACAACATATATTTCACTGTTGCACACGTTCATAAAGCATAAAACAACACAATAACAGCGTGTATTAATGATGCGCTTATAGTAGTCCGCTTTCGGAAAGTTGTGGTTCAGCAGACGCACATTGATGACGTCCGCTGGCACATCATAAACACGTCAGATAGTGAAAGTGCAGTCGGATTCTCTAAAGTACCGCAGTCTCTTCTCCTAAGTCCTTTTTAATTCTCCTATCCACTATCCCTTAACCCCGTGACGTTTCACTCAGAGGTCAAGGAATAGACAATAGGGTTAGAATTTAGGAGCTGATTTTTGGATTATCCGACCGCAGCCCTGCTGTCAGACGAACAGCTGTGCAGCATCATCACAAACGGACGTCGCTTCATGTGACGCTCCGGAGGAAAGGACGTCCCATTGCTCTTAAAACTCATTTCCCTGCCTCTCGTGGTTTCCTTGCGTCCCTCCATGCTTCCCTGGTGGGAGGGACTAAGGTTTGTTTTAAGGTTTGAGGTGCAATAAACGACACAGCAGCTTTTTGGCATGTTAAAACTATTATTTTCTGCCTCGCTCATGAGAGTAACAGCTGGCGAAATTACAGCCTGGTCTACTGATTTTAATTTAACCATATATCGAGCCCGGTTCTCGATTTCAAATGGGTGCTCTCAAATGATATTTATAAATGACTATTGTGGTGACACGTTATTGGACATAATTCACCTTCAGGGTTTTGTTGCAACACGGACCCATTAGAGTGGGGCACCGGAAGTTAGATTCATTCAGGCTAGCATGATGTGCAGTAGCAGCAAGTGTATTCCAGTCTTGTGATTCAATGTATAATAAAGTGTGGAGTTCCACACTGAACACACCGCCTCCGACTCCCATTCCTCGGCTCTACACTGGTGACCCTGACGTTTTCGTGAAGGTTTCCGAAGACTCAATGAACATGGCTGATCGCGATGTTTTCGTAAAGCTGCCGGAGTTTTGGGAGCATGCCGCTGCGGCGTGGTTCGCACACGTGGAGGCGCACTTCGCCTGCCGACAAGTCCGTGACGGAGATTTGAAATACTACCATGTAGTAGCAGCGCTGGGAAGCTCCACGTCATCCAGGTTGGTGGGATTTATCGCTAAATGCATCAATTTACGTACATGCTATGGAGGCAATATATTCCATGATATCCTAATTATTTTGTGAGCTGCTCCTGTTTTCTGATTTCTATAATATGCCTTAGGTCTAGCAAATAGAATGCATCTCTTGATGGTCACATATACTTCTCTCCTCTCTCCAGATGCACTTTTGAAATATTTTGGGCCTCATACCACCTCAGCAGAGCCCAGCCCTGCAGCAGCATCAAGTGCTCCTGTCCCCTCCACCTCTGCAGAGCCCAGCCCTGCAGCAGCATCAAGCGCTCCTGTCCCCTCCACCTCTGCAGAGCCCTGCAGCATCAAGTGCTCCTGTCCCCTCCACCTCAGCAGAGCCCAGCACTGCAGCAGCATCAAGCGCTCCTGTCCCCTCCACCTCTGCAGAGCCCTGCAGCATCAAGTGCTCCTGTCCCCTCCACCTCTGCAGAGCCCAGCCCTGCAGCAGCATCAAGCGCTCCTGTCCCCTCCACCTCTGCAGAGCCCTGCAGCATCATCAAGTGCTCCTGTCCCCTCCACCTCAGCAGAGCCCAGCCCTGCAGCAGCATCAAGTGCTCCTGTCCCCTCCACCTCAGCAGAGCCCTGCAGCATCATCAAGCGCTCCTGTCCCCTCCACCTCAGCAGAGCCCAGTGATACAGCATCAAGAGCTCCTGTCCCCTCCACCTCAGCAGAGCCCAGTGATACAGCATCAAGTGCTCCTGTCCCCTCCACCTCAGCAGAGCCCAGTGATACAGCATCAGGGATAAAGGCTTCACCAATAGACCCTGCCGACTGGCCATCTGTTCTTACTGATAATGATAGGAGAGAGTTTGTTCAGAGTGGACCATATCAAGTGAAACCTAGTTTTACCTTTCCCAAAGAAAAAGACGAGAGAAGGTGTCAGCAGGACTATTTTAACAGAGTCTTAATCAACGGAGAAAAACTCAAAAGAAGCTGGTTGATGTATTCAAAAAAGAATGATAGCTTACACTGCTTCTGCTGCTAAATGTTTTCACAGAGAAATTACAAACTCAATAGGGAAGGACTAAAGGACTGGAAAAATGCAAGTCACTTGCTCAAGGTACATGAAGAAAGCAAGGAGCACAACACAAAATGGCAACATGGAAGGAGTTAGACGTCCGTCTTGCCAGGGGCCTTACAATAGATATGCAAGAGATGGCCCTTGCTCAGGCTGAGAGAAATAGGTGGCGCGACATTCTCACCCGACTCGTGGCAATAATTCAACCAACCAGACAGTGGCAACACTTTAAAAGAAGTGGAGCTTATGGCCACATTCGATCCAGTCATGAAGCAGCATGTTGGTAGGGTGGAAAGTGGAGCTGGCAGTCACACACATTATATGGGCAAAATAATTCAAAATGAACTGATTGACTCAATCAGCTCTAAAATACTGGACACAATTGTGGAAGAGATAAAAACTTTATTTCTCCATCATTTTGGATTGTACTCCTGATCTGAGTCATAAAGAACTCTCTCTATTATTGTGAGGATACTATCAATAGAAGACAAACCACAGGTTAAAGGACATTTCATGGGCTTTCTTGTGGCAGAGCAGTCAACAGGGGAAAGTTTGACATTGCTCATTCTCAAAAGGCTGGAGGAACTTAACATCCCCTTTGAGGACTACAGAGGACAGTCATATGACAACGGTGCCAACATGAACGGTAAGAATAAAGGTGTTCAGGCTAGGTTGCTTCAGCAGAACCCAAGAGCTTTTTTTGTCCCTTGTGGTGCTCACACCTTAAATCTGGTGGTAGCTGATGCTGCAAAGAGCTCACCAGATGCTATAGGCTACTTTGGGTATTTAACACAGTTGTACAAACTCTTCTCGGCCTCCATGCATAGACAGACCATACATGTCAAAATATCCCTGAAATCGTGGTCAGAGACCAGATGGGAAAGCAGGATAAAAAGCGTTGAGGCAGTAAAGTACCAGGCTGGGCAAATCAGAGCGGCTCTTCTGGAGGTGAGGGAAACGACTGCAGACCCTGTGGTGAGAGTTGAAGCCCAGTCTTTGGCTGAAGAGATTGGATCTTACCGCTTTGCCATTTGCACAACCATATGACATCCTCTACAAGATCCAGCATATGAGCAACCTGATGCAGTCACCCTCCATGCAGTTAGATGTGGCTGTCGACCTGCTGAAGAAAACAGGAGATTCCCTCACCTTCTACAGAAGGACTGGATTTTCTGATGCACAGACAACTGCAAAGGAGATGTGTGAGGAGATGAACGTGGAGGCTGTTCTCAAACAAAAGCGGTTGAGATCCACAAAACGGCAGTTTGGTTATGAGTCTCCAGATGAGCCTATTGATGATGCACTTTAAAAAAATGGAAATCACATTTTCTAATGTGGTTGTGGATACAGCCCTCTCTTCACTTGATGAGAGATTTCAGCACCTTGGAGAGGTACATGACAAGTTTGGAGTGCTCATCAACTTTCCCATCAAACGAAGAGCTGCCAAAGCACTGTCAAACCCTGAGCTCTGCTCTGACCCATGATGGATGGAAGGGAACTTGCTGCAGAAATGCAAAATCGTCCACATTTGCCATCAAAGAAGATGACAAACATGGAACTATTGACCTTCCTTCATGAGAAGAAGCTGACAGAAATGTACCCCAATTTGTGAGTTGCTCTGAGAATCTAAGCCACTCTTCCTGTTACAGTGGCTGCTGCTGAAAGAAGCTTCTCAAAGCTCAAACTGGTCAAAACTTACCTGAGAGCTTCTACGGGACAAGAACGTCTCAGTGGACTATCCATCATAAGCATCAACCATGTGGTCTCAAAACAGCTGTCTTATGATGATGTCCTAGATCATGTTGCTTCAAGAAAGGCAAGGAGAGTCAGGCTAAGGTAAGGTGTTGAGGTGTGAGATTGAGGCCTGTAGTATTTTAATGGTTGGATTTTGGCTAAATCTTGCTTTTAGCCAAGACTGAAGTGATTGGTAGCAAAGATTTTGCTACCCAGAAGTAGTGCTGTATGTGTAAGTGTTGAGCAAATGTTTCTGGGTTGTACTTCTTACACCCCAGGGAATCAGAGTCCGGGGACTCAGTCTTGGCTGGTTTTCTTTGTGTCTGCTGCTCGGGACGTATGTGCCATACAAGCATACACAGCTCATGTTCGGAGAAACCTTAGAAGGGCATCAGTAAAGTGGAACTTCTGTGTGAACTATTCATATCTTAAACTGCTCTGTACTTTTTATTCATGTACTTTTTATTGATGTACTTTTTATTAATGTATTTTTTCTTTTAATGTTTCTTTTATTATCTTTTCTTTTTAATGACTGTTTTTAAATGCCTTTGTCTGAATGTCTTTCATTTTTGTAAAGCACCTTGAATTGCCTTGTGTTGAAAGGTGCTATATAAATAACCTTGCCTTCTTTGCACTGAGCCATTTGCTCAAACAGACAAGCCTGTTTACAGTTGTCGGCGAAATGCCGCTCCTCTGTCTTCATAACAGTCAAAGCATGAGACTGAAGTTCCCACCTAGGGTCAAAATAATGTGCTGTGATTGGCAGTCGACACGTTGGACGCGATCCGAATGATCTCACACAGTCCCTCGTCCTCCACAATGTTAATTGTCCTGCAAGCTGTAGCCACGGCCACCCATTTAGCTATCGCTGTTGAAAGCTTGCTGCTCGTAGACGCCGTGTCCAGGCGTCTCTCCGGCAAACTTTCAAGCGTGGTCTGCCGCAAGCGAGTGGCAGGAGCGGGGCTGTCAGCATCAGCTGTGTGCTTAGCTTGCTGTTTAAAACTCATTTTTTTGTATCCATATCTCTCGCTAGAATCTCCCACCATCCAACTAACAACAACAACAACGCCAAGCCTTTGGGCTCTGAAACTACGGGGCGGGCCGAGGAAAAATACACATGCGTTTATCGCACGTTAAAAAATGTTGTGGCATTAACGCGTTAACTTGACAGCCCTAGTTTTTTTCCTTTATTTATTGCATCTTATATTTACATTTAAACACTGCAGCTTCTGGCAAATTTTACTCCAACATTCAGTCTTCTTTTAAATGTGTTTTGGTCTTCACAAACTCCAGAGGGAAATATGTGGCTCTTTAGCTGATAAATACTTCACTATGTTCATTAAATACTATGTCTGTGTGTGTTTGGTGCTGAGCAGGTAGTGAACAGTGATTTTTTTAAAAAGCTTTTTTATTGAAAACTGCTGCACACTGCAGAAAAGGAGACAAAGCAGTGAGAATGAAAGAAAAGAGTAAATATGTGGGCCAGCAGCTACACAATTAGCTGAAACATCCCCTTATCCCCACATAAACCCTATAAAAATAGATCATACAGTACTATAAATGAAACGTGTTGTTCTCATCATACAGTAATAAGGGAGACCAAGTAGGTTTATCAATGATGTACAGACTATGCCCCGAAAACTACTTTTTCCTGATAGAACAAAAGCATATGGTTTTCTTGTACTGTATGTGACATGACAAAAAACTCAACAAACTTGTCCAACCAGACTCACATTATGATGAATTACATAAGTTATGTTGTTGGATCCAAGTAGTCAGTGGGACATTAACCTATGGCAAGCCATTTTGAGTATTTATTCCATATCCTTGATATCAGGCGGCAGTTGCCTACACTAGTCGGCTCTTTGATTTCACTTGTTAGATATATGGTCAAACTAGTTTGGCACTCTGCTTTACTAGTTAAATAAAACATTACACTAGTCACTCTTTTTCAGCAACTTGTGGCACTTTTGTCCGACTATTCACCACACAAGCCTTACTAGTTACGCCAGGAGCAGCACTTTTAGCACCAAAGTCCCAACTTGTAAGCTTTTTGATAAACTAGTGACCCTCTGACCATACTACTGACGCTAAAATTCTTACAAGTTAACTAGTGCGCTGCAAAAGCTCTGACATGTTAACTAGTTACAAAAAAGAAGCAGAACTAGTTAACTAGTGGCACCCAGAATCACTCACTAGTTAACTAGTAAAGGCAAGAGGTTCACTAGTCAACGCCTCTTTTGACCTTACTAGTTAACTATTGGGGCTCAAAATGTCTACACGTTAACAAGTGCTAAACCTCTGCCCTTTACTAGTTAACTAGTGAGATACATTTAAATTCCACTAGTGAGGCTTAAAATGTTCATTAGTAGTACTGCACTGAAAAAATGTATATTTTGGATCAACTTAAAAGCAATTCGCTAATTTGTTACAGCTAATTTTTTTCAGCTAATTTTTTTGCAATACTTTGTTTTGTTTACTGTAAACTAATTACATTTTGACTTAAACTTATAACATTTTGTTTAGCTCAGTTCAAATGAAGACAGGAATATTCTCTTCAAAAGACCTTAGCATTTATTGGGATGTCTTTCAAATATGCATCATCTATTCTGTTTTATAAAATACAACATCAATAAATTAATACAATTAATTTCGTAAATTATGCAACCAATTTGCACTTATGTAAAAACTAAATAAAAATAAATCAAGATCACTTTGACTTGTTTTTTTTATTTTAAAAAACTCTCCTGTAGCCTTAACCATACATCAAAAATATGCATATTAACATGTTCAACTAGCTTGCATATCTCTCCTTTAAAATTAAAATATGTAATGATTTTAAACCTGGCTGTCTTTTAATAAAAGACTAGAATGTATGCATGACATCTTGTTTTTTTTTACATTTTTAAACACTTCAACAATATTTTCTGCAACTCTTAATTAAAACTTCAGATAAACATGTATTAGCCATTAAGAAGGGTTCAAGTAGCATTACCAGAATCTGTGAAGTCACATTATTTTTTAACTTCAAATGAAACATACAGAGGCCAAAACAATTAAGCAACGAAAAATGCAGTTCAATCACTAGCATTGCAATCTTTGAACAAGGTTGGCCTTTTGTATCGGTTCAATTATTTCAACCAGATACAAGTTCTTGTAGAGACTGAGCTGCAGGGTGTGGACAAGGTGTCAGTATTGTCTGATTGAACAGACACTGCTTCTTCACAGACGGTAAATATGTATTCTTGGACACCATCATCAGGTATTGGGATGACCTTGATAGTTGTGAAATCTTCAAGGTCAGCAGTGGATGTCAGGTTGACTAGTGCATCTCCAATGTCTCTGTCTTGATATTGCATTCTAAAATGTCCACCTATACACAAGTTATTGAGCCGTTTCCGCTCTACATCCTGAACTCCTCCCTTCGATGCAATGCACTTCCGTTTTGGCGGACTGGGTTTGTTTTGCTAGCTAGCTCCGTTGTGCCGACAAAGCACTGATATCGCAGAGACAAAGAGGATATAACAATTACAACATGAAGAAAAGTGGTTCGGGAACTACGTGTGCGGTAGTTGGTTGCAATCACTCGAGAAAGCACCTGAACGAGTGGTTAGATAGAGAGTGCTACGACCACAAACCAGCACCCAGCCATGTTGTTCATTAAATACAGATAAACACAACAAATACTGCATGCATTGTATTTTTTAATATTATATATGAATATTTTCATAGTGATGTAATTGTGTGGGCTGCTTTTATATTTTAATTTGTAATACCTGTTAGGATTAAACATGTGATCTTTCTTGTTGAAGCCATTTCTTTAGTTTCCTCTAAACAATTAATTAATTCAGTGTTATTTATGTACAGTATGAGCTTAATATGAATGATGAACTGTGTTAAAAGAAATTGTAGCACTCTAAGGAACATATGAAATGCAATAATGCAATAACAGTGCAATAATGAAATTAAATTACATCAAACTTTATTTTCACTCAAACAGTACAGGCACATATGATATATTGCACAGCATAAAGAGATCATGTAAATTGTGCATTATGTAAACAACAGACAACTGTTGGCTCCTGTGGGCATGACCTAAATAAGGCAGTTTATTTTGGTTTTAAAATGCTGAGATATTTACTGCAGAACTGTAACCTTCCCTCAACAAAATCGTCAACAATTTTCGGGAGCATGTGGGCAAAGTAGAATGTGCGCAGCCTTATGATATGCCCCTGGACAAAGTCTTGGTCGTAGGGTACTTCGATTTCTAGGTGCTCAGTTTTGTTCCAGATCACCAACTTGGAGTGCTGAAGCCCTGTGCAGTGCATCCCAATTTGTACCTGCATATAGTAGCCTTTTGGACCATTGCAGGCAATATGGTAATCTATCCTATTTCCGTTTGCCACAGTTGTGATTTCACAGTTCTTTGTTGCCAAAAATTCTGCAAGTGACTTGTTTCCCAACACAGGTGATTTGATCTCCAACAGAATGTCTTTGTTTATCACTCCATCGGGAGATGCTGCAAGCCACGGATCCTTGTCGCACACCACTAAGCCTTTGGTTTCAATGCTGTTGCCCAGAGTTTCCAAATAGTCCCTTGCAAGTTCCTCCCCCTCCGCTCCTTGACGGGTTGCAGCATTGCCACGGAAGGATGGGTGTAAGTGTTCTGACAAAAACTTGTCGGGCGCCGTGGTTGAGCGAATGGGCACCTTTCTAGCTGTGCTCGCTGTGATGCGCACTCTCCGCGCATCATGCCAGACCTGTTCTTTGTTCTGTGCTTTTGTAACCTTCTCGATCTCCTCAAGCCGGGCTGTGGACATGTTAATGTACTTATCATAGAAGGTTCTGCATTTTACACAAGCCAGTGGTATGTGGTGCTCATCATGGGTTAGGAGATGGAGGTGTGGACATGGTGTTGGCTCGGTGATGGAAGAGGTATCAGCATTAAAGCAGAACTGCAGGAGGCTATTCCCAGGGCAATTGAAAAGTTCTGCCATTGGTGAGGCAAGTGTGTTCTTCCTCCACTCTTCATGAGTCCTAAAGAGTGTCACCTCCTGTGCCGGTTCTGGAGTGGTAGAGGATGGCTGTGAAGTTGGTGGCGGCTGGTAGAGATCCTTCCTGTTGTGTCGTTTGAAGCGCACATACTTCATCTTCCTCTGACCAGCATTTCTTTTAGACCCAGCATTCCACTGGTTCTGTCTGTCTGTGCAGGCAAGCCCGGTTTTCCCCTGTCTCACAGCATTTTCTACCTAGAGAGATAGAGTAAAAACAGTGCATAGATATTATAATGGGTTCACTGCAAACATGTCATATGATATAATACATCATGGCATACACACACTTTGCACTCTAGCCAAGTAGCCTATGATGTAGTTCGGATACCAACAACAAAAGACATAGGCCTAGGCTACAATGGTCAAATAATCTAGTTACCTTCCACAGGATCGCAGCTGAGTGGGAACAAGATCTCCCTGGTCCAGCAACACACGTACATCCCGCAGTTTTGACTTCTCCAGCTTCAGTTACCAGCACCCAAGCATTATGCCACGCATTGTTCAAACACTGGCTAGGCTCTACCTTTGCTTTTAGATAAACAAAACGATCATGTTTGTATGACATGACACAACCAACTTTGTTGCTGTGCAAATATTGATATGCCTCGGAGGCCTTCAGACTGTCCATTGCTTTTCCATCTATTGCCATGGATTGAACGAAGTAGGAGCAAATTTTGCTGTTCGTTATGCTGGGCCACGTCGTCATGTTATCCTCCCAGTTTTGCACTGAATTCGGGTGGGGGAGAGTAACGCCATCTCCAGTCAAAGAAGTAGAATCGTGTTCCCAAGCTAGCATCACTGTTAGCATCGAAATCGCTGTGTTTACACCAGTGCCCGTCTGACTGTTTACACCGGTTTACACCGACAGACGCTGTGCAAAAGACTTCCGGCGGAAATGAAGTGCATTTGTGTAGGGTTATGGCGCTACCCGTGGTTTGTCGCGTAAACTTGTCTATAGAGTGCGACAGTGCCGCGCCCTAAAACCCGGAAGTAAACTCCTTCTGGTTCCTTCGACAAAAAAGCAATGCAATCTCTCCATAGGATTTAGAAAAATAGCTGGAAATAAGATCTGTGGTCGACACACATTTAAGAGACGTATCACGTTTTGTTCAGCCGGATAATATCCAAATGTCTACTCTACTTTTATAATTTTCGAATCATAAATCTGTTGATCATAAATCTATAAATTTGATTTATGATCCGGCTGAACAAAACGTGATCCGTCTCTTAAATGTGTGTCAACCACAGACCTTATTTCGAGCTATTTTCCAAAATCCTATGGAGAAATTGCTCCAAAGGCCCATGCCACTCACAGTTATATGCATTTCAGTCACCAAATTCATAAAATCTTTTCAGGGACCTTTACTTTCTTCTACCCACTTTGCCTCACCTGCTAACTCTGCGTGTGTGTGTGTGTGTGTGTGTGTGTGTGTGTGTGTGTGTGTGTGTGTGTGTGTGTGTGTGTGTGTGTGTGTGTGTGTGTGTGTGTGTCGGACCACACCAGCCCGCCCGGGCCTATATATATATATATATATATATAACATATGTATTGTGAAGCTGACCATTGAGCGGCCCGACCATGGAGGCAGAACGTCCAAAATACAACCTGGTGTGGGCATTTATTAAAGCATGAACACAATGACACACAGCCTCAATCTTGCTGTTGTTTTCTTGAGCACAGCCTGTAGTCACCAGGATCTCACACACACTACCACCCAACACAGACAGAGAAACAGAGCCTAAATACCAACACACTAATCAGCAATTAGACACAGGTGAGGGGGGAGGAGACAACACAGGGCACCAGGTGTATAACGTATATATACATTTTTTTTTTTTTAAATTAAAAATAAATAAATAACGTTCGCAACAATTCAACCTTTTCACTAGTCAAACTGACACAACAGAAGTTCACCCCATGCGATACATTTATGAAAATGACCTGGTTAAACAGCTTAAAAACTAGCTAACACGTGGCTAAACTTGCTAAACCATAGCCCCATATAAAATACCTTGTGTGAAACCAATATAACATTTGCAACTATTTAAATTTTTCACTAGTCAAACTGACACAACAAAAAATCGCCACTTGCATGATAAATGTATGAAAATTATCTGGTTAAGCCATCCTTAAAAAAAATGGTTACACGTGGTTAAACTTTGCTAACACATAGCCAAATACAAAGATGGTAAATGAGTTGTTTATTTTGAAACAACACTAAATGGATAAACATTTAAACATAGTTTAAAACAAAACAACTATTTCAAATCCTTACCTTAGTGTTTTTGGGTCAGACACTCTCACAGACAGTGGGTAGCGGTGTAATGGCGGCTGCAGCAAATCTTGAAGTCACCTTGCTTTGTACGTCACGTGGTAATGTGACATGCTTTGAAGTGAAAATAACGATTTAGGTTAAATATTGTTTTTAAGTTATTTCAGGGGGGGATGTGTTTTGCTTCTGGGCAAATGGAAAAATCATGTCAAAAATGGAAACCATGATTCTTAATTAGACCAATTTAAAAATGTACTTTGATTAAATGACACAGTCGTTGCACTTTTTTCAGTGTAGTGGGTCCCAAATGTGCACTAGTCACACTAGTTGCACAGCATGTAATGAGGAGGAGGGGAAAGAATGCATTGAGGTCACCTCTCTATTTTTGTAAATATGGTCATATGACTGTATTTTAAAACACAGTGTATTTAAGCTCTTAAAGAAACTATGTGGGCTGGGTGGCGCTCTATAGCTTAGGGTCAATAGGAGACCTCAATGCATTCTTTCCCCTCCTCCTCATTAGCATTATGTGCAACTAGTTTGAATAGTGCGCATTTGGGATCCACTAGTACTACTAGTGAACATTTTAAGCCTCAATAGTTCACTAGTTGAATGTCAATGTATCTCACTAGTTAACTAGTAACGGGCAAAGGGGTCACTAGTTAACGTGTAGACATTTTGAGCCCCACTAGTTAACTCGTAAGGTCAAAAGAGGTGTCAACTAGTTAACTAGTGAACATTTTTCCTTTACTAGTAAACTAGTGAGCGATTCTGGGTGTTACTAGTTAACTAGTGCAGAAAAATGTATGCCACTAGTTAACTAGTTCTGCTTCTTTTTTGTAACTAGTTAACATGTCAGAGCTTTTGCAGCGCACTAGTTAACTTGTAAAACTTTTAGTGTCACTAGTAAGGTCAGAGGGTCACTAGTTTATCAAAAAGCTTACATGTTGGGACTTTGGTGCTACTAGTGCCGCTCCTGGCGTAACTAGTAAGGCTTATGTGGTGAATAGTCGGACAAAAGTGCCACGAGTTGCTGAAAAAGAGTGACAAGTATAATGTTTTATTTAACTAAAGCAGAGTGCCAAACTAGTGTGACCATATATCTAACAAGTGAAATCAAAGAGCCAACTAGTGTAGGCAGCTGCTGTCTGATATCAAGGATATGGAATAAATACTCAAATGGCTTGCCATATGAACCATTATATTGTAGCATTAAATGAGCCATCTTCCCCTCATTTTATTGATCAAAATGTACAGCTGTATGGAATATAATGCCAGGTGTTACCTCCCACAGCAGATATCTTTTGATAAACATGTATTGCTGCATTTAACCTCCAAGGCCACAAAGGTTGAAGAATATCAACTTAAAAGGACAAGTTCAGTCGCATGCATTATAGGCAGTACATGTTTAACATACAACCTCAAAATCACTTTGGATGTGTGAACTGCAAAGGTTGAAGGTGCTTATTTTTTTTGGAAATGGCAAAACTAACATTGTAAGAGCTAAGGATGAAAACACCACAGTCTACAGTCAAGGCTGTGAAAAATAGGCTTTGAATCCAGTGCCAAAGTTAGAAAGGGAAACATGGTTTGAAAGTGTGAAAAAAACTTTGAAAAGTTCACAACCTTCATCCAAATGTGTCAATCATTCGAACTTTTCACTCACCCATATATTTTCTTTCATCATAGTTATTGTCTCTCATTTGCAGTGTTTTAGTTTGAAATATTGCCTTCCAGGGCTCGACAGTAACGGTTGACAAAAAAAAATGTCAACCACTTCTTGGCCTTTGGTTGCCATCAGTGGCAACCACTTTTTAACATGAAGAAATAAGGACAGCAAACAGCAAAATGTGCACCCCAAAATAGATAAATGTTAATTATTTGTTGTATTAAGAGTGATATTTAATTATTGTTGTGACCAGTCGGAACCTGATATTTAAGTTGCACGTACATTGGTGTGATTACGGAGCCAGAAAGCGATGCACGTTGCGCGTGCGCGGTACGCCTTATATTTGTTTTACAAAAATTGGCGAAGCAAATTAAGTTGTTTGACTATGGGGTAAAAAGTTCGGCCAAACCGTCAAAATCTCAAACGAATGTTCAAAGTGATTCAACTGATGAAGCGCAAGATGAACCCGAACGAAAAGCAAAGAGGAAATGTGTAAAGTCTTGGTATGGAGTCAGATTTGGGTCAATATTCTAGCGCGCAAAACAAGCTACTCACGAGCGGAAAATGTGCTTTTACACGTGCATGAAATGACCCTCGCGCGCAGATTAAACCCCCACGAGCAAATACAGCCCTCTTGCTCGCTCGCGGGAGTGTCAGCCTCACTCGCTCGCGGAGTCTGTCTGTGCGTGCGTGAAAAGTTTCTGACACTTTGGGGCGGAGCCACTGGACTTTGATTGGCAGCTGCCAGGAAACCTGGAGTTGCCAGGTTTGATAAATGCCTGAACTACCAAGAGCCGAGGAGTGACAGCAGCAATATTAGTTGGACGAGATTGAATGGTAAAGATGTCCATAAAAAACCATTAGGCCTATATTCGTAAAGTGTACAGCTAATATATATATATATATTAATTCATTTTATATAAAACAATATATTTTTGAGTGGGCTGTATCTGTCGAAAACTGCTAGCTACTGTCTGCTGTATGCACCTCTTACGAAATGAACTATAAATGAACTATAGTATTACTATAGTATACTGTAAGAGTTGTATAGTGTCCTATAGTCAGTTTGTGTTCTGTAGTATTTTTCACCGGCTATCGTATTACTATAGTTTTTTCTGTAGTGCCCTTGTATTAGCTATAGTAGCCCTATAATATTTCAATAGTCATACTATGTATCTAGATCTTTGTAGTATTCCTATATTATTTTAAATAGTATAACTATAGTATAATATATATAGTGTTTCATAGTTGTTTTTAAACACACTATAGAACACTCCTCGTAATAGCATGATATTGTCATAGTGAATGCATATTATTACTATAGTGCTTGTAAAAGTACTACTATAGGTTTTTTTTTGGTGTTTCCGTATTAAGACTATATTATTTTAAATAGTACTACTATAGTATAATATATAGCATTTCTGTAGTTGTTTTTTGAACACACTATAGAACACTCCCATAGTAATAGTATGATATTGTCATAATTAATGCATATTATTACTATAGTGTTTGTAAAAGCATTACACTCCTAGAATTAATGTGTATTTTTTTTTATATCAAATTAATTGATATATATATATATATATATATATATATATATTAGCTGTACACTTTATGAATATAATTTCTTTTATGGACAACTTTACCATTCAATCTCGACCAACTGATATTGCTGCTGTCACTCCTCGGCTCTTGGTAGTTCAGGCATTTATCAAACCTGGCAACTCTGGGCTTCTGGCAGCTGTCAATCAAAGTCCAGTAGATCCCCCCCAAAGTGTAAGAAACTTTTCACGTGCGCGCAGACAGACTCCGCGAGCGAGTGAGGCTGACACTCCCGCGAGCGAGCAAGAGGGCTGTCTGCGCGCGAGGGTCATTTCATGCGCGTGTAAAAGCACATTTTCCGCTCGTGAGTAGCTTGTTTTGCGCGCTAGAATATTGACCCAAATCTGACTCCATACTTGGGAGGCGAAATATATAAGTACATTCTGCTCCGTTGTCCATTCACTTCGGGTAAAAGTTCCTTCAAAATAAGAGTCCCGATCTTATTACTACCAAAATAAAAGTGCTAAACGAAACTTTACCATAGGAAAATATTGGCATACAAATATAATCACTTCTATAAAAAGGTAACACATTTTAAATATAGTTAGACATATTAATAAATAATTTACAGCATTAATAATTAATATCTCATTCTTAACTGTGAATGGTTTTCATTTATTTAACATTAGAAATGTATTAGTTTGGCCAATCCAAGACTTCGATGCTGAAGGGCCAGTGGATCTATGGTTGGGGTCAGCACAAAGGTCAAGAAAACCCAAATTTGAAAGGGAGACAACAGATTGAGGTTATAGGCAAAAGAAGAAGTAAATATTTAGGGAAGATAACAAAGTAAAGGAACAAAAGTAGATTTCCATAATGCTGTTTATTTATTAATTAGTTCCTTTCCTGTGTGTACCGTGCTCCCCGTCAGCTTTACCCCCCATGCCTTTCCCTCGCTCTTGACTTGCCCTGCCCACAGGAACTGCTCAGTTCACTCAAGAAACAGGGGAGGAGGAAAAGTCACAAAGCACCTGTTCAGCTCATTACAACAATTGTGGGAGCTCAACATGCACAATCGTCAAATTGTATTTTACATTGTAAGTAACATCTCTCTCTCCGTCTCCCTCAACCAGAACAGTTCTCTGTGTATTTCTCTAGCTGAGAGAGAAGGCTTGAGTATGTGAAAAACCCATTATTTGTTCAATCTAAATTGCCCTCCC